>NC_067220.1:24315895-24605895 GCF_019924925.1 Ctenopharyngodon idella
ATTCTTTCTAAAAAGGAACATAGTTGTGAGGATGCTGCCTTTTCTAGTATTTTTAACAGTAAGTGTAGATTTGTTTTTTTAATAAGAGGTTTAACAGCCAGCTTAAAAGTTCTCTACATATCCTAATGATGATGAATTAACAATATTGAGAAGAGGATCTACGACCTCTGGAAGCATCTTTCAGTAGCTTATTTGGTATAGGGTCTAACATATGTGTGGTTGATTTAGATGATTTAACGAGTTTAGACAATTCCTCATCTCTTATAGCAAAGAATGAATGGAGTTTTTCCCTCAGGGACACTAAAATGCACTGTCTAATATGATACGGTCCCACCCAACCACTGTGCAGTCAAGTGTGCCGTGGAAAATTGCCAAATGCCATGTTGCTGTCAGACAGAAACCTTGTATCTCTTTATTTCGTCAATTTCATTTTATTTAAAAAAAAAACTATGCTATTGGTCACCCTTTACGCCTGTATGTGGGTTTTTACAAATATTTAACCAATGAAAAGGATTTAAAAGAGCTTGTGACAAAACTTTGCAACCTTTAAATTGTTAGTCAAATAGGGCTGCACAATATATTATTTTAGCATCAAAATCGATGTGCACATCTGCGATTAGTCACATGTCAGGATGTGATGTCAAGTAGCTATAGGGATCGCTAATCTGTATGGACCAGACACCATGGTTCAAAACGCACTTGATTCTTGGATTAATTGCATAGTTTGACCATCATACAATTAAAGTTTATCATTTGAACATGTTTTAGGTCCTGTCAGGTTAAATATTCAGCTGATTTTAAATCATTTAAGAGCACGAAGATTTGAAAGATAACTTTGTTCTGAATGTGTGGCAGTTTTCTGTGCACACACAAAGACACAGAGTCGCGCAGATGCATGTGAACACCGAATGCTGTTCTCTTTCAAGTCTATTTGTGCCTGAATGGACACACACATGCAAAAAAATTGTCAAAATGCATGTAAAACATTAAGTTTTCTTTGCTCAAGAAACACTGTCTATAAAGGCTAATGTTTTATATATTTGAAGAGTGGGAGAAGAGTCTTAGTTTGGTATTTCCTGTCTAGTTGTAGACAATATGCTACTTTTTTTTTTAACCCCTTAAGCCGGAAGTGTCCCACCGGCGGGACAGCCCCCAGGCGAAAAAATTCATAATCAAATTACTAAGCAACCACTGACAGGAATAACACAAACTATCATTTTAAAGCTTAGAAACTCAGCTTTTTAATGCATCCAACCATTTTGTTCAAGGAGTGCTGAGTCATCACTCTAAAATGGAGTGTACTGCCGGGGGCACCACATAGATACAAAATAATTAATAATCATATTTTTCAAAACTTCTGCCATGATCTTTACAAAATAGGTGTCATTTGAAAGCTTAGAGTCTGAACTTTACAATGAATGTAGCCACTTTGATTAACTCCTAAGTACTGCTGAGTTTAAAAAAAAAAAATCATTATGAAATATTTTTTGTACTATGTACTCCAATGTGTCAAAAGCATCATACAGCTCAGATAATCATGTGTCATATGTCGTTTGAAAGGTCTCATGGAGTAGAATACAACAAGCATAATTTTTGTTTTGAGCTTTGACTAAACTTGAGTGAGTTTTTACGTAAAGCCCCGCAAGACCCATATGTAAATAATAAACCGATGCAGCATTTGTCATGTTTTGGCTCGTAACTTCATGAAACCTGCTCTAAATGTGAAAAATTGGACACAATTTTTTTACAGCAGATTCTCACGATTAAAATTAGTCCAACATCAACATAATCCACTAAGTCGATCGCAAGATATTGCTCATGTAATTACAACACATAAAACCCCACAGGCGCACCGATGCTAACTAAAACTAAAATGTAGCTATCACTTGGCATTTTTGCTTATAACTTCATGAAACATGCATTGATTGTAGAAAATGGCACATCATTACTGTACAGTGGATGCTCCTGATTGAAATGAGTCCAAGATCAACATAATCCCATGCGTCGATCACAAGGTACTCCACATGAAAGAACGATTTTAAAAATGCCCATTAGGGGGCGACAAGGGGTAAACGAAAAAGGCTACCTTGGTTCCAAATGCTGTAACTTTTGAATTCTTTGTGATCACCACAAAATATAGCAAGATACAGCTCACATATAGAGGAACATCATCAAAAAAAAAAAATAATAAAATAAAATTTGTCCTCTTTCCTTCCTGAGTTATGTAAAATTTGAGCAAACTTTTATTTTTTGTCTTATCAGCAATTTCTCAGCATGAGAATGTCCAAATTTAATTTATTTTTTATTTTTTTATTTAAAAATGTAAAGTTCTTTCAAACGATACCAACCTTTTGACTCTCCTTGCTAGAGATTGAGTTATGAGTCATTATTTTTGTGCATGTCACTCAGAGTGATGGGAAAAAAAAAAAAAAAAAAAAAAAAAAAATGCCTACCTTTGTTCCAAATGCTGTAACTTTTGATTTCTTTATGAGATCACCACACAATTTGATCCAGATACAGCTCACATATAGAGAAACATCAACAAAAAAAAGAATGATCCCCCTACCTTATTTCCTTCATGAGATATTGCATGTCAAATTAGAAAGATATGTAAATTTTCCCTTGAGCACACTTTTTTTTTTTTTTTTTTTTTTTGCTGTTTATTAGCAGTTTCTCAGCATTAGAATGTCTAAATTTAACTTTTTAAATATTTAATTGCTAGTTTTGGAGTTACGAGTCTTTACTTTTTTTGTATGTCACTCAGAAAGAAAAAAAACTCATACCTTCAGGGCTTAAGGGGTTAAATATCCCATTTCATCTATTATATCTCTGTAACAAAGTCCACTGGAGGCAAGTTGCAAAGTACCCAAGTGCAGTTTTAATAAGATCCAAAACATGAACAAAAAACAAAGACATGACTTGACTTATAACAGACACTCAGCAACAGCAGGTTACACTAACAAAGCTAGAAAAGATAACAATGAACCATGATGGCTTTTTATACAAAGAGACTAATTACAAACAAGGAACACCTGTGAACAATCAAGACAATGACCCAATTACAAAACAGAACTGATAACAACATGACTAAATCAACCAATGAAAACATGACACAATCACAAGGGGCGCACATGGCAAGATCACATGAGGAGCAGAATTTAAAACATTAAATTTGAATTAATTGTAAAAATCGCCCAGCCCTATGAAAAGGTGTAATGCGAATGCACTTACTGTCTCAGATGCGGCTATTCCAGTGACAGACAAAATGTAATTCGCTGCTCAAAAACCTCGCAACTCCATCTGAGCTTGATTTTCATAAAATATTAATATTATAATGACACATGCACGTGTTTGACATGTATAAAGCCACAATACCAACAGCGTCGATATGCAAATTTGTTGTTTTATCATCATCACCAACAACATCATATAGTATGACCTTATTATGTTCATACCTGACTTAAGCTCAAGTTTCACATTAAATGTGAGTACTACTTTTAATATAATATCCGGTTTTAATATGCCATTTGAAGGAATGCATGTCTGTGCAATGTTGTTTTAGTGCATGGTGGTGTACCGTGGGATTTTTTTTTTTTTTTTTTTACTTATCAAAACTGTGCCGTGGAAAGAAAAAGGTTGGGGAAACACTGCTGTAGTAGACTGTTGCATGGTTATAGTTTTCTCTCTAATATTGTCAATCTTGCAAGTAAAGAAGTTCATAAAGTCATAACTGCTGTGCTGTCTGAAAACAATCGGAGTTAATTCTCTGATTAATTGTTTGACCATCATACAATGAAAGTTTATCATTTCAACATGTTTTAGGTACTGTCAGTTTAAACATTCAAGTGATTTTTAAACCATTTGAGTGCACGAAGACGCGAAAGAGAACTTCTGAACGGGCAACTGTTCAATGTGCGCGCACACAAAGCCGCGCAGATGCACGTGAACACCGCATGTCGTTCTCTTCTGCATCTATTTGTGCCTGAACGGACACATACATGCAGAAAAATAGTTAAAATGCACGTAAAAGATCGCCTATCCTCATAAACACAATTGATTACGGCTTAGGTGATCTAAACAACTGAGAAAGAAAAACGGATGTGTAACAGTATGTGTTTGGGCTTAAAGTGACAGAAGCCCCTGCTGCTATCTGTTGTGAATGTTAATCAAACAACAAATGACAAAGAGAAAAATCACTTTTGTAGTTTTAACACAGATTAATTATATTTAATTTATACAGTGACTATGCAGACTATGCAGTATTATTTTACAATTGATTATTCAGTTTCTGTACTTGAATACTGTTAAACTTACCTGAAATATATAAAGCACTATTTATGTAATTTGTATCTTTTGTTCTCTTATATTTATCTATGCTTGTAATTTGTTCATTATTTTCTATGCGTATTCACTTACCTACAAAATCACCCCAATGATTCATTCTTTCCAAATAGAGCTAATCAAGTCATCTGGTGAATTTTTTCATATCGCGATATATATCGCAGAAAAACAAAATATCGCACAGTCAGTTTTTTCCAATATCGTGCAGCCCTAGTTTTAATGTTAATCAAACTACAAAAGACAAAGAGAAAATCACTCCCTGCTCTTCACTGAATAACGTTTTTGTAACTTTAATAAGGATTAACCTTTATTTCATTTGTACAGTGAAGATTATATGCGGTGTTATTTTACATTTGATTACTTTATTCAATTTCTGTACCTGAAAATCAAGAATCGAAATCGAGAATCGAATCGAGACCTTGTGAATCGGAATCGAATCGATTTGGGACATCTGAATTGATACCCAACCCTAATGTAGAATGAAAAAGACGCATTGGGATTGGCATTTACAGACATTGTAAAATCTATTGGAGTTAGACAAAATGCGACAATGAGTGTGGGTCCTGACACAATCATACTTTTAGATCTAATATTGTCACATGGAATCAATGTTGATAGCGTTGAAATTTTGAAACAAAGCAATTACATCTCAGATCATTATCTAGTCTTGTGTATACTTTATTTATCTAAGCCTGCAAAACCGACTCCGTTGCAAATATGGTAGAACTATCACTTTTACCAATAATGATTGCATTATAAAAAATCTACCTGATCAGTTTCATCACTTCAGCATACCAGATAGCTTAGAAGAACTTGATGTTGCAACAAAAACTATTTACTCTCTCTTTTCCAGCACTTTTGACTAGGGCTACACGATTTATCGCATGATACGAAAAATAACATTGAACTTAACATTGAACTTGATTATCGCTTAAACACTATTCTTAGTACGATTATGAAATCGCAAAGGCTGGGATTATTTTTTTTTATGTGCAGCTTGTCAATAAGGTATGGCTCTAAATGCTAATCCATCTGAAAGCACTGCAAGTTTGAGTCGCTTATAATATACATTTGAAAAAGCAACACACATGAAACATCTTTTCAGACATGAGAAGCATTTATTAACATCTTGTCCAACAAAAGACAACATTTAATATGTTTTTACTCCAAACTCAATTTATAATGACAGTTGAGCATCCTCCTGTGCGATGATGTGGCTTCCTACACAGAATACACAGAAGGCAGTCGTGTTTTTATTAGCCAAGTTTAATCAAAGCGTTTCAATCTTCTGTTTATTCAGCTACAGCAATAGTAGTATAGGGTTAGGGGTTTTCTGGAATGCCATACTTCTACTGCAGGGCATATTTGGAGTTTCTGCGCAAAAGCACCCTCTGGCTTTTAGATGGAGAAGCATTTACTACTGACCACAGAGCCGTACAGCTCTGACAAGCTGCATATAAAATAATTGCAGCCTTTGCCAAATCGCGTGTGGTTTAATCATGATAAATCATGCAGCCCTACTTTAGACAGTTGCTCCTTTGCACTTAAAGAAGATTAAGGAAAATAGTCAGATGCAGAGCAACCCGAGAAATGGAGCGAAGCTGGAAGAAAAGAAAACTAGAGATGTTTAGCATTTTGTGGAAAGCAAGCATTATTGCATACAGAAAGGCCTTAAAACTGCTAGATCTGCTTATTTTTCGACTCTCTTAGAGGAAAACAAACACAACACTAGGTATTTATTTGATACAATGGCTAAATTAACGAAAAATAAAGCTTAAGACATCGCACATCCTGGATTTCGATGCGAAAACGATGCATCGTGAAGCCCTAATTAAAACAGACAGCTGCAGGAATAATAGGTTGCTGTCACTTTAAGATTAATGCACGGATACAATAATGATACACATGCGTTTTTTTTCTCCACTGCTTACCATAACCGTAACTGACTACGTTTACCTAGATACTCGCAAAGGCGGGCATTTTGAGATAATTTTGTGTGAATTTGTCCATTTAGGTACAAAGAGAGGTGAAAGAGAATTCATTTTATTATTTGCACGCTGTTTGAGGCGCGCAGCTGTGAGGGCTTGGGGTGTGATAAACTTTAGTGACCATGCAGCGCTGGCCCAATCGGGACAATGACAGTTTCTTTAACTGTCCGGAACGTCTTTCACGCTGAAAGGCGCATCTGCATCCATGTTTAGCACTGAACGAATGACACTGTCCCCACTGTAATATTGTGCAAGTTAAATAAGAGGATGACATCTAGTGGAGAAGACTAGTAATAAGATAAACGTCAATCAGATATGTTCAATGTTTGCAGAAATAAATACGAAAAAAAAATTGATTCATGGCTTTTGAAAATCGATATCGAATCGATCACATTTTAAAAAATGATTAATCGAAAAATCAATTTTTTTTTTTTTTTTTTTTTTTGCCCAGCCCTAATCTACATGGATATTAAAATCGCCAACAAATAGGACTTTATCTGCAGCCAGTACTAACTCATAGAAAATCAGCAAATTCTTTGATAAAGTCTGTATGGTGCCCTGTTTACATTAGCCAGCACAAATGTCAAATAGGATTTATCACTTACACTAGATAGTGTTACATCATTTCAAAAGAATTATATTTCAAACTAGATAAAAAAGTTGGTTGAGACTAACTTTAAGTTGGCTTGAGAAAGCCTGACCACAAAGTTTGAAGTAGTTTTAAAGCTTAAATTTTGAAGATTTTGTAGGCAATTTTATAAAAAAAAAAAAAAAAAAAAAAAAAGGGTGGGTGGTTGCTAGGGTGTTGCTATGCAGTTGCTAGGGTACTCAGGGTGGTTGCTAGGGTACTGCTATGTGGTTGCTAGGGTACTCAGGCTGGTTGCTATGGTGTTGCTATGTGGTTGCTAGGATGTTGCTATGCGGTTAATATTTTATATTATTTCAGAGTATATAGGATGTTTAAGATAAGTTTGTACAGCATTTGTTTCATATTTCATGCATATTTTCTGCAAAGATATTTAACAAATAAGTCATTTGTTTTACACTTACACCATGTTGATCACTTCAGGTGTTGTGCACTTGGAATAGAACATTTTTAAACCAGATGGTTAATAAAGAGAATGTTACTTGAATCATATTGTAGTTACATTTTTAAGTTGAATAGTTAAACATCTAAGTTGACAAATTCGAAATTGAAATCGTGACTCTGTCAATCGTTTTGAGAAAATTGAGATTTTATTTTTTTGCCATAACACCCAGCCCTACTCTTGAAAGTTGAAAGTTATGTATTAATTCCTATGTATTAAAGGTGCAATATGTGAGATTTTTGCAGTAAAATATCCAGAAACCACTAGGCCAGTGTTATATAGTTTGTTCACTTGAGTAGTTACAATATCCCAAATGTTTCCAACTATTTGTAAATCGTAAGAAAATTGCAATTTTAACCAAGGCTCCGGGACTTGTGAGGAGTCACCTGTCAGTTGTGTCATACCCGCGTTACCCTCGGTTTTCTGGTTTTATTTTGTAAAAACCATGGAAACACCAAAGACACTTTAATATATTACATGTTTTAATAGACAAGAGAACAACTGTTTGGTTACATTTATAGACAGATAACTAATTGTTATATAGCTCAACACGTTTAGTTTTATTGTTTAAATCTAATTTTCTTTTTTTTGAGAGTACCATGCTTTACCATGCCTCAGAGAAAAACACTATTTTGTCAAGTAGCTAACATAGCATAATCAGATGCAGCTTTATTTTTAGTAACAGTAATACAGAATTTTCTCCATCATACATTTTAAAATTAATTGCATGCCATTTATCAACACAAGCCATCCAGCATTTAATATGACATTCTAAAATCGATCTATCTTACTGCAGTGTGCAACAAGTGTCTCACAGCAGCCTCCGAGTGAACGCACAGAGTAACCTTATAACATAATTTTCAACACACTCAAATGTATCTATTATAATAAACAGAGCTGTGTTACCTCATACTCATGACCGGAAAAGCGGAAGCGGCGCAGGCGATTGTGGCATAATAAAAGTTCCACTGCTTGCGGAGTGTGTTGCGCCGTCGCTCCAGCTGCCTCGTTCAGCAGCCTCGTTCAGCTCCCACAACACTCGGCCCTGCTCTGCTTCATACTACAGTATCGTTAATAATCACATCCATGAACATGATTTCTTCCTGAGTCCTATCCCGATTGTTTCCACCGGCTGTGATGTGAAGACCACATGTCCCAAGATTCCACGCTCAAACTTGCCGTCATCAAGCTACGCCTTTGTTTTGAATAAGCCTCTAGCGACCTCTAGCGGACAGAAAATTATACATATTGCACCTTTAACAATGAGACAAGGCTGAGAAAAAGGTTCACAGAGACCGAGACAGCAGAAAGCACACCGTTTGCTTTCTTTATTTTACAAAAGCACGTTTCGTTTTGATCGTAAGTTGACCTTTTACCTTTTGCTTTTATCTGTCTGACCATAAATGACAAAGTATTTTAAGTCGATTTTGCTTCTATGTGAAAAATCCAGCAAAATGCGCCCACGCTTTTGTTGACCCCAGAGGGTTAAATTTGATCAATAAATTCAATTAGAATAAGACACTATAGGACTGTTACCAATAAAATTAAATCATTTACACTGAAAAATTACAACTGCATTAAAAAATGTTATGAGATTATTTAAATTTTTTTTTATATATAAAGTCCTACCTATGTCAGTTATTTCGGTTTTATAATCCTGTTAATACTTCCCTCTTAAAAACATACTACTGCGTGTGTAGCCACGTGACTCCACCCCATCCAGTCAGTGGCATAAAAGCAACACGGAGGTGAACGCCGGTTCAGCACGCATTGATGGTGCGCGAGCGGTGAGCCTTGCATCTTCACTAAACTTTGTCAGTTGTATTTGTTTTAAGGTTTGCCAGTTTTGAAATTCAATTTTAGACGATGGGATGTATATTATTCCGAGCTTCCATGCTCGCGCAGCTGCACAGTGGCACGAACACTCATACAAACAGTAGCTGCGCAAAACGTGAAGATCGCTCGCACAGAAACTAGTTGTCAGCGCTGTCCTGTGATTTATCACTAAAGTAGCTTAGAAACTCAAAACGTATTATAGCATATATTTTTTTTTACTTATGAAGGAACTATTTACAACCCACAGCTTCACAATTAAAAGAGAGACTGTATGACTAATTAACACACGCAATCGCTCTCATTACGTACTGGTACTGTGCTACTTTTTCTTTATCTGATTTACAATGAGCAGAAATCTGTAAGAAATGTTACGAACCATAGATAAAATAACTGCTGATAGTGAGCTGTTATGTCAGATCACTCTTTCAATAGGAAAAAATATCCCACCTTTTAATAGTCAATAATATTTACAGTACAAACCTTGTCAGTGAACTATGAGGGCACAAAACAAAACAAATAAACAAAATAATCGTTCATTAATCGTAATCGAGGTAAAATGTTCAGTTAATCGAGGTTTTGATTTTAGGCCATAATCGTCCAACCCTAGCTCTCACCTTTAATACTGCCGTATCCAGTATCACTCTGGAGACTGTAAGCTGTATCACGAACAGCTTACTGATCTATCCTTGAGTAACAAATTTTTAGCACAACCTCTGTTTTGAAGAAGTCCGGTGTGAAATGATTCGTGCAGACATAAAAGAATTTTGGTAGAGTTGAGGGAGCATTTTCTTCGGAAACAAAATTAATCCACCTCGTTTTCAGCGGCTCAGATTTAGGGAGTAAATGGAGAGAGCTATGTGGATTAATCCATCCAGCTACAGAACACCTAAAACGCTTGAGAGACATTCTCGTCAGTGCAGCAATGGTGGACTGTACAACTGGCTGTGAACTCGCACAGGACGGTTCTATGTTAAAACGGCAGTGTCTGTCAACATTCGTGTGCGGGGCCTGTGGCTAATGTGATGTCAAACTGCCAGGGATCTGGAAACGGCTTGTTCTGCTTATGATTTATGGGGATTAAAAAAAAAAAAAAAAAAAAAAAAAAAAAGGAGTGGTTGGATTTTTATCATTATAGGGTGGTTGTGTACACACACTGCCAACACACATTTATAGCCAAACACCATGCAAAAGTGAATTTTGCATGATAGGTCCCCTTTAAGAGCTCCAACCCATGTTCAGTGTGCAAATTGAAAAAAAGAAAAACTCTTGTACCTTAACTTTAAAGGGGACTCTATAGGGCTTGTGCGCTACAGATGTGATCAGCTCTAACATCACCCAAATCCTCTGTTAAAAATAAATCATCCACCTGCCAACCACCCGAACATATGATTTTCACTGATTTACTGTAAATATTAGGGGTGGGACGGTTCAGATTTCTCACGGTTCGGTTTGTATCACAGTTTGGTTTGTATCACAGTTTTAGGGTCACGGTTTCGGTACAGTTTGGTGTGTGCTATGTTTAGTAAAAAATAAGACAGTTGTCAAATAAAGAAAATATAAACAAATAATGTAACTACAAGAAACAGCACAAATAAATACATGAGAGCTAAGATACAAATTAAATAAACAATTTCTAACAGCTTTCAGCTACAGAAATTGAATGAAGTAATCAAATATAAATAACACTGCATATAAACTTATTTGAATTGTTAAATAAAGATGTAACATTATTGAAGTTACAAAAGCTATTCAGTCAAGAGTGATTTCTTCGTGCTTTGTCGTTTGATTAACATAAAAACGCATAGAGCAGGAATATTAGACTGCTGCCCCTTTAATTCAAAGATCCAGTACGCTGATACTGATACACATGCATTGTCTGTCTCGTTTTTCTCTTAAGACATAACCTACTATGTTTGTTAGGATACTCGGTAAGATGGGCATGTTGACAATTATTGTGTGAATTTGTCCATTTAGGTGTAAGACTTGAAAGAGAATTTGCGCAAGAGTATTTGCGCGCTGTGATGCGGCTCTCCATGTACGCACTTCGGATGAGTACACACAAATCTCCTCACTCGCGAGGGTTCTCTTTCGCGTCTTACGGATGAATGTTTAAATTGGCAAGGTTTAAATGAGTTTAGTTTAAACACAGATAGCAACGTGAGATGTTCAGGTCTCACCTGTGCTCGCGTCGCGTGTCATCAACACCCGGGTGATGACGCCGTAAATTACTGCTCATAGAGCTTTCAGCACGTCATTGAACAACGAGTGACTATTTTGTCCATGTTCTTTTGATCATCGCTGTTGTAACGTATTGGGAAACTAGAATGCAATCCATCTACTGAAACATACATTAGCCGAATCCGTCTATCTGTTTTGCACGTTGTTTTCAACACACCATATTATAGATGCGTCGTCAGATTTAGGATGAACCGTGGTGAAGCGCGTGCCGAACCGTGGGTGGAGAACCGAACAGTTAGATTTTTTTTTTTTTTTTTTTTTTTTTTTTTTTTTTACAGCGAACCGTCCCATCCCTAGTAGATATCTACACCTAATCATCACAATACAATTATACGAATTCTCAGTGTTAAGCTTGATAATATGGTAAAATATTACACAGGCTTTTAAATAAATATTTAAAATAAAAGTTCTTCTTTGGCAAAATTACATTTCCTTAATAGCCTATAAACACAGGTAAACTCCCTTCAAACTTAAATTGTCACTGTTTCATTACATCATTGTTGAAAAAACACTCATCAGAATCTGTTAAGCTTGTGTACATTTGTAGTTAAAGCTGTTAAGTTTTTAAACTGTATCTCGTGAGCTTTTCCTTTGTGTTTTATGTAATGACCACTAGGAGGTGCTCTTGGCATATGCTTTCCTTGACTGGTTTTCCCTGAATAGAAATACGTTGTCGTTGAAATTGAAAGTAAAAGAGTGATGCACATTCCTTGCGTTTTACCAAATAAGGATTCTGTGTCTTTATTAAAATCAACACATTAATGATTTATCTTTAATCCACCTGCGACCCACCCGCAATTAATTGGAATGTTATCTTGTATTATTTGGCCGGCCTGACCCGCAGATTATTTGATGCGGATATAACCGCGATCCGCGCATTACTTTGGTGCGCTCTCGCAGAATGTTCTGAGCGGCTCCGTTCGAAGCCAGGAAGTTTTAGGACCGGAGTAAAAGTGATCTTTCTGGACCGGAACCCAATTTTCTGCAGTGGGGATGGGCGGAACGGTTCGGGAATGGACACAGGCCGGGAAGCCACAACAGAACCGTGGTAAAGGGGTATCTGAACATGTGGCTGCCTGTCTGAGGCAGTCGACAGCCGGAGGCAGCACAAAATTTGACGGAGGCGGCCGGCTCGTAATTCTCTCTGCAGGAAAAACCCTGCACCCTATTGAATTCCATGGTTTTCCATATCAGGACATAATAAAAAAAATCATCCTTGGCAGGTCTTAAAATTCGGAAAATGAAACGGATAAACAACAACACATGACATATTACATCATTTCATTATTTATTTAACAAAAATAAAGCCAAGATGCAAAAGCCATGGGTGACAAACTAAGGACACCTTTGCTGGTCTGGAGCCTTCAGGTGTGTTAACACAATGCTAAGGTGGAAAGACATCAGCAATGGTCTTAGAGAAGCAATTGTTGCTGCCATCAATCTGGGAAGGGTTATACATCCATTTCCAAACAATTTGAAGTCCATCATTATACAGTGAGGAAGATTATTCAGTGGAAGACATTCAAAACAGACACCAAATTTCCCAAGAGTGGAAGTCCCAGCAATTTCACCCCAAGATCAATAGTGTAATGTAGTAATGCTCAGATAATAAGTTTAATGCTGAGAGAAATTGCAGACAACCCAAGAACTACACCTCAGACTCTACAGGCCTCAGTGAACATGTTAAATGTTAAAGTTCATGGCAGTGCAATTAGAAAAAGACGGGACAAGTATGGCATGTTTGGAAGGGTTGCCAGGAGAATCTCTTCTCTCTAAAAAACAAAAACATGGCAGCACGGCTTAGCTTTGCAAAGTTGCATCTGAACAAACCACAAGACTTCTGGAACAAAAGTCCTTTGGACAGAAAAAAACCAAAGTGGAGATGTTTGGCCTAGACATGCCGGTATACGGTAATATGGTATATCACGATAATGAACATGCAATATTGTTATCGTGAGCACTTCAAAATACCATGAATAATTATCTATTACGAATTATACACTTTTAGAATGCGTTTTAAGAATACTCTTCCCAGCATACTCTTCCCATCTAATGGTTAAAATGTACAACACCGCTGTATGCTATCAAAAAGGCATGCACGCACACTGATGTAAACAAGCACAACATGTATGAGAAGCACATGGCGGAAGAGTGAAGGAGACATGCCGAATGAAAATGCACATTTACTCTTTGACAGCAGATCGCGCTGAGAAATGCAGCAGAAATGCAGCCGTTACCCTGGTAACCTTGTAAACAAAGCAGCTGTTAAATGTTTCAAACAGCTATTCATATTTTTGTATCTGCAATGGTGTGAAATACTTAGACTTAATAGGCTATTTATTTTCAAACACTTTTTTTTACAACTTATTTCAATATCATGATAATACCGTATACCGTGATAAAAGCTTCACCAATTATCGCAACATGAAAATTTGAAAACTAAACACACTATATCAGAACAAACACCTCGTATCAAAAGTCAAGCATGCTGGTGGAGGAGTGATGATTCTGGCCTTTTTTGTGCTTGATTTGTAGCCACCAGGCCATGAACTTCTCTGTAGACCAAAGTATTCTAGAGTCAAATGTGAGGCCATCCGTCCGACAGCTAAAGCTTGGCCAAAATTGCAAATGGACAATAATCTGAAGATCGCCAGCAAATCTACAACAGAATGGCCAAAAAAGAAAAGAATAAAGGTGTTGCAATGGCTCAGTCAAAGTTCAGACCTCATCCCAACTGAAAAGCTGCGGCGAGAGCTGTGCATAAACAATTGCCCACAAACCTTAATAAACTGGAATAAAATTGTAAAGAAGAATGGGACAAAATTTCTCCAGAATGATGTGAGAGACTGATAGTCAAAAATATCAAGTAGGTGTGCACTTCCCAAACACACAAATTGGGCTCAGGTGCAGGACAATAAAAAAAACGATGATGATAAAAAAGAAATGTGAAGTCCGCGCACTGAAAATAACTGCTCCAATAAATTTATTATTCAATGCAACGTTTCGACCAACAGGTCTTCATCAGGCACAATATCCATGTGGAATACAATCAACTCTTTATAAACAACAGGTGTTCAGATTAATCAAACTGACTCAAGAATCAGGGAATCAGGTGACACATAATTTAGCTCATGTGACACAAAAAAACAAAAAAACAGAAAATGCACAAATATACAAAATAAAAAAAAGAGACAGTAAGTCAATATTCATACACATGAACCACATAAGAGTATATAGACAGTCGAGAGTAAGCATTTGATACATCAAAAGGTCATATCAAAAATATAACAAGATCTTGATTGTTAACAGCAGATGAATAAATAAATCACTATAAAAAAGGTTTAATATCAAAATCCTCATTCAACCCTGATGGTGACAAAGTATTTAATGTGTAAATCCAAAAGCATTCTCTTTGTAACAACTTCTCGTAATCACCACCTCTCAATGTTTTTTTTTTAAAAAAAAATTTTTTACCTTCTCTATACCAATGTACTGTAAAACATTATTGGCAAAAATTTTTTAAAATGAGACGATATAGGACTATGCGTATCCCTGGTCCTAATGTTGCTACAATGTTTGCTGATGCGAGTACGCAATGACCTAAAAGTTTTACCAACATATGGGAGTCCACAAGGACACTGAATAAGATAAATAAAATGAGTAGAAAACTGGTAATAGTACCGTGTATCAGCAGGGTTATGTATTATGTGTTTTATTAGACAGGTGAGCAACTGTTTGGACACATTCATAGACAGAAAACTAATCATTATTATATAGCTCAACACAGTAAGTCTTATTGTTTGAATCTCTTTTTCTTGATTTACCGCGAGTACCATGTTGTACCATGCCTAATATTGATCTAGCTTACTGCAGTGTGCAACAAGTGTCTCATAGTAGCTGCCGAGCAAATGCACAGAGTAACATTATGACAATGTTCAATACACAAATACACTATATTGCCAAAAGTATTGGGACACCCCTCCAAATCATTGAATTCAGGTGTTCCAATCACGTCCATGGCCACAGGTGTATAAAATCAAGCACCTAGGCATGCAGACTGCTTCTACAAACATTTGTGAAAGAATGGGTTGCTCTCAGGAGCTCAGTGAATTCAATTTCCTCACTACTAAATATTCCACGGTCAACTGTTAGTGGTATCATAACAAAGTGGAAGCAATTGGGAACAACAGCAACTCGGCCACGAAGTGGTAGGCCACCTAAAATCATAGAGCGGGGTCAGCGCATGCTGAAGCGCACAGTGTGCAGAAGTTGCCAACTTTCTGCAGAGTCAATAGCTACAGACCTCCAAACTTCATGTGGCCTTCAGATTAGCTCAAGAACAGTGCATAGAGAGCTTCTTGGAGTGGGTTTCCATGGCCGAGGAGCTGCATCCAGGCCTTACAACACCAAGTGCAATGCAAAGTGTCGGATGCAGTGGTATAAATCACGCTGCCACTGGACTCTAGAGCAGTGGAGACGTGTTCTCTGGAGTGACGAATCACGCTTCTCTGTCTGCCAATCCGATGGACTAGTCTGGGTTTGGCAGTTGCCAGGAGAACGGTACTTGCCTGACTGCAATGTGCCAAGTGTAAAGTTTGGTGGAGGGGGGATTATGGTATGGGGTTGTTTTTCAGGGATTGGGCTTGGCCCCTTAGTTCCAGTGAAAGGTACTCTTAATGCTTCAGCATACCAAGACATGTTGGACATTTTCATGCTCCCAACTTTGTGGGAACAGATTGGGGATGGCCCCTTCCTGTTCCAACATCACTGCGCACCAGTGCACAAAGCAAGGTCCATAAAGACATGGATGCGAGTTTGGTGTGGAGGAACTTGACTGGTCTGCACAGAGTCCTGACCTCAACCCGATAGAACACATTTGGGATGAATTAGAGCGGAGACTGCGAGCCAGGCCTTCTCGTCCAACATCACTGCCTGACCTCACAAATGCGCTTCTAGAAGAATGGTCAAAAATTCCCATAAACACACTCCTAAACCTTGTGGAAAGCCTTCCCAGAAGAGTTGAGGCTGTAGACTGCATTTATGTGTGAAAACACACTGGGCACAATTACCACACCTATAATTGCCTGGGGGAAGGATCGGAATGCCTTGTTTTACACGGGAAGGAAATTCAGATTTCACAAGCAAATCACGAAGATTATTTTGAAGTTTAAAAATCAATTTTGGACCATTCTTGAAAACACATTTAGGATCACTAGAAATAATATGCCAATGCTTATTTAAAACTTTTCTAAACTCCGCACCTAATGCTGAATATTTAAACATAAAAATGGGAGCATTTAAACGTTGCTTTTTATTATTTTTAGCCCATAAGCACTGAATCTGAGATAAATCATTACATTTCTTTTTGGCATTATCGTTCCATTCTTTGCGGTGGCCACGATTCATAAACCTATTAGTTAAATTGGTAGATTGTAGAGAATAGGCTTCATTTGTGCTGCAAATTGACTGATAGGCAAACTCTTAATTAGAGGTCTAGGGTGAAAACTATCACCCTTAAAAATGGTATTGTGATCCGCTGGTTTCCGATACAGATCAGTTTGAAGTTTCCCGTCACCAGGGCTTGACATTAACTTTTTTGCTCACCAGCCACTGTGGCTAGTGGTTTTCCAAAGTTACTAGCCACTCAGCATTTTCACTGGCCACAATTTTGCTGTTGGGAAATTACACTTTATATGATTAAAGTTAACTTTGGCATGCTAAAATTACTTGATTTTGAGTCATTTTACTTGATTAGCTAGATTTAAAACCCTTTCAAACTTTCAAATGCAGTCTGACCACCTACATCAAGACTAGGCCTACATGGTATATCAGCTGGTGTATGGGTGGGTAATATGACCATAATATGATAAATTTTGTAATTGTGTAAGTTATTTTTGTTAGGCTATATAAAAAGAACAAAGAAGCAAATTACAAATACAATAGTACATTAAATAGCCTAAACACTTTTTTTTTTTTTTTTTTTTTTTTTTTCAGATACAGTAGGTTTATTTAACATTTATTTAACATCTGTTGTTTGATTAACATTAATGACAGACAGGTATTTAATTGGGCTGCGGAATGCATGGACGCAATATACTGACACACATTCAGTTTTTACCCACCTGTTTACGTACACTTAAGCCATAACCGACTGTATCCACGTGAGATACTCCACACGATGGCGATTTCGCCGATCCCGCCTTCACTAACTGCAAGTTAATCGATAACGAATTGTGATCGGATTGTAATTTTGTGCTACGACGAGCTTAGCTACCTTTCATTTGACTGTAGGCTGAAATTATATCCAACCCGCCAAAGTGGCTAGTGGGAGTGGCTGTCCTACCCGCATTTGGTGGGTTGGCGGGTGTTAGTGTCAAGCCCTGCCCATCACATATATATATATATATATATATATATATATATATATATATATATATATATATATATATACATATATATATACATATATATACATATATAAAATATATTACTCTAATATCAAGGAAACTAATGCTCAGTGTGTCTCATTCCATAGTAAAATTCACATGCTCGGTCCTTGAATTAAGATAATTAAAAATGCCAATAACTCTACAGGAGTTGCCTTTGTTATCTTAAAAACATCAATATATCGTTTGTAAAATAGAATCTTAGGGGAAAAAAGGATTTGACTCATTAAGAATAAAATCATTTTCAAAAACTCCCATATGGATCAATGATGTATAAGTATTTTCGACAGGCCAATTTTAAAATGCAAAAAATAATAATATCTATTGCAATTGTTCAAACATTAAGAATGTTGTGTACACATAAATTCATATTAATTTTAAATTAAGTGATTTTATATATATATATATATATATATATATATATATATATATATATATATATATATATATATATATATATATATAAATAATATATATAATATATATATATATAATTTTTTTTTTTTAATCTACAGTAGGTAGCCAACCAGAATAATACTTTTACTAAAATTACAGATGTGTTTACTGCCTTTTATCGCTAAGTGGCGCTATAATCACAGACTTTAAAAAAATTTGAAAGTAAATGCGTCAGTTCATTCTCTCAAGTATTAATCTGCCGCGGCTCGTTGAGAGCTGTGGAAGCAGATGAATTCAATTGAAACATTGTAGTTAAACGAATTCATAATCACATTATGAAACTACAGAACAAATGTAGAACTGAAAATAAATGTAGGCATTTATTATTTGCATCGAATTTAAGCAAAGTAAATGTTAACACTGTGAGCTTGGTTTTTATGTAGGCCTATAATTAGAAATGCAAGTCAATAGGTTGTCTCTTATACTTTGTTTTCTTTTAATTTGTAGTAGATTCATTAACTGTAACATTAACAATGAAATAAATGAAACTAAATGATCGTAAAATTAAGACGTCAGGACTTGCTAACCGACTCAGCAGCATTCGTGTTTTTGCTTCTTTATGATATTAAGAATGAAATACAGTAGGTTATGATCTGCATACTTTTCTTTAATTAATAATGAAAATATTTCAAAATAAAAATATAAAACATGCCAGTATAAAAATACTACATAAATTAGGCTTTGCACAGACTTACAATGGATACCCCGATGATATGGCCTCGTGGATTAATGCAAGACTTTGAAGCTTATCCAGCGATCAGACTTCGAGTTCCAGCTTTGTTGGTTTATTATTTGTCACAAATAAAAATGTTTGAAGATTTATTATTCAGTGTCATTTTTATTAGTAGTAGGCATTTAGTAAGATGATAACATTGTACATGCTGTCAACCTATGTTGGCCCTGCAACGTTTATTGATGCTCTCGCTGGACTCTGTTCGAAAATATGAGAAATACGTTTTTTCTAGACGACTAGTAGTTGTTCATTTAAGCAATTAGTCGACAAATCGCACATTTATATTAATTTAATAACTTAAATACTGGAGAGAATACTAAACCATAATGAGCGTTTATTCCGCACTCAAGCGCGCATAAAGCTTGCCGTAAAGAACCGGCAAATGTAATGATTATGAATGTTTAAAAAATAGCAAGGAGACATTTTAATTGTTTATTAATAAACTAGTGTTTTTTCTATGTCACTGTCGGCTGAAAAGATGAAGTTGACGACACTGACTCGCCATCTCTGCAGTAGTGGACGTGCCTAGAGAGAAATGCACATTTCATAGGGATTGCATAATCAGAGATTGGCCTATTTATTTTCCTTTTGAATTGTTTTGTTTAAAAGTAGACATTTAAAGTTTTCTATAGATATATTTCTCATGTCTGTGAGAGTTTCGGTTCATTTATGAGACGCGCTGCAGTTTGTGCGCAACGCTGGAGATCGCGCCGGCGTTTCCAGTGTCCTGATTATATTGTCTGCTATATTTGCTTCTTATTTATTAAATCCAGGCAATTGGTTGATGAGACATTGATTAAAATTAAGATATCATTTAAACAAAACGAAATTCACTTTAAAGAAAGGCTTTACAAAACAAAAATTAAATAAGTGGTCAAAATCGTGTCTGAGCCACTCCTTGTCTCGTGACATATTCCCGACATATTTGCATTAAATATTAGTATGAAACCAAATACGAATTCTTTAATGGCTACAACATGTATAGTATACAGAGAAATTGAAATTAAAATGATTGACGTGATTTGACCAGCAGCTGATTGGACAGATGTGACCATATGTGTTTTTTAAAAAATAATAATAATAAATAATTTAAAAAAAATTCAATGAGGGCCTTTTTTCACGCTTAAGTAAATTTGAAATAATACTAATAACAATAATAATAGTCTGCCCAATCCGGGCCCCTGCACACTGCAGCCCAATCTGCGCCTGACTGCTGCACTTGCATTCGTTTCTATAGAGTTGGCATGAACGCGTTCCTCAGTTCATTTTTAGATAATGCCCGACTGACTATCAACACTGCTCAAACATTCTAAACCTCTACAAAACCAGTTGAAACAAACATCACAATATTCATAACTTGACAAGATGGACACATCAAGAGATTTATACTGAAAGGAACTTTGCCTGCTCTTTAAGTTAAAAAACGTATCATCGGCTGAACAGTGTTGGGCACATTACTTTAACAAAGTAATTAGTTACTAGTTAATTCTCACAAATAGTAGCTAACTGAGTTACATCATTTCAAAAGCAACTAATTACCAGGTAAGTAACTATTGCGTTACTTTTTAATTTTTTTTCCCAAATATGTCAAATAACTTGGATGCCCCCAATATTAAATGTTCAATGAATGAAATGGACACTAAATAGGATAAATTATTGTTATAAAACGTTGTACACTACTCTACACTATTTTTATTTTGCTGTGGGACAATGTAAGACACCTATCAAATTCAATATATTATTGTAAATATTATCATTACTATAGTGGATCCGACTCGACTCATGATCCGCTCGTGCTCACGACATGACATTTCTTTACTGTACTATATCCTACGTGTTGATTAAAGAAAACGTATTTAGTTTCATATGTATGTTTAAATAGGCCCATTATAATGATTTTTTATTATTATTTCATTTATTTGATTATGAAAAGTGAACAGCATGAGTAAGACAGGATACATCATAAGATTCACAATATATCGGGAGACATTGAGTGGGTCAGACATGATTTTGACCACTTCATTAAGTTTTGTTTTGTAGAAAGTCTTTTTTTAAAGTGAATACAATTAAGATACAATTTTTTACAAAATGAAATTCAATGTTTCATCTACCAATTGCCTGGATTTAACAAATAAGAAGCAAATATAATCATGACATGGAGGCGCCGGCACGATCACTTGCACGTGAACTGGAGCGCGTCTTATAGGCTGAATGAGCCGGAACTCAGCGTATAGGCTGCTTGCTTTACAGACATGAGAAATATATCTATAGAAAGCTTGACATGTCTACTTTTAAACGAAATAATTCAAAACGAAAAAAAAAAATAGGTATTGTGTATTTCCCTCATTTAAAATGTAAAGATTGATATTTTTTTCTGACGTCTGGACTGTATTTTCAGGTGTTTTGAAAAATATAAACAGATGATTCAATATATTGGTAATGAATAGGCTTTATATGAGAATTAATATTTCAAGTTCAGATTTCAAATGTCACGCCCATAACGCTGGAATTGCGCAAACAAGTTTATTTATTTATTTATTTGCTAGTAGGTATTTTAATATCAGAAACATGAATAAACCTTATATTACTGTAAACACTGAACAGTTGTGATCTTTGGTTGAGATAAATGATAAATGAGCGCATGGCAGTCTTTGGATCAGCGCAAGCCATACAGCGAATGAATTTAGCAGCTGTTGAAATTTGTATATTAATACATATATATTAATGTTTGTCTTTTTTAAGCTGCAGAGCATTTAAATTTAATTTGTCTGAGATCTGAGAGGGCACGTGCCTCCTCGGTTTGACTATATATAACAGTGACCTTATATGACATAACTGTTGCATTTTTATTATTGTTGATTACGAGTACCGATACTTTTTTCTAGTACTCGCCGATACCGATACCGATGCCTATACATTTATCAATTCCTCTCTCTCTCTCTCTCTCTCTCTCTCTCTTTTTTTTTTTTTTTTTTGGTGATGTTGCAGTTTTGCAAGCACAACACAGTGAGACTGATGAATGTAGGACAGCTTCTTTATTATTACTCTAATGAAAAAAGTAATAATTTTTATGTGCTTGTCACAAACTTAAAGAACAAAAATTTCACAGTGTCCACTAATTCAAAGGGCATAATTACCAATATACATAATTGCTGTTATATAAAAAGACATTTACAAAAAATAAAACTAATACTGTAGAGATACAAATTAAATAAACTTGTTTTTCAGATAGGTTTATTTACCATGTATACATTTATTTAACATCTTTTCTTGTTTTATTAACATTAATGACAAATATAGGCTACCGTCCCTTTAAGACCGAATCCATGGATACTGACATATAACCAGTTTTCACCCAAATGTTTACGTCGACTTGAGCCATAACCGACTGTATTTACGTGAGATACTCCACACGATGGACATTTTGACAACTATGTGTGCATTTGACCATTCAGGCGCGAGGAGAACTGATCGCGCGCTGTTTGGTGTGTTCACACCAGACGCGAATGAAGTGCTAAGCGCGAGTGATTTACATGTTAAGTCAATGCAAAGACGTGATAGACATCCTGCGGTGCGATTCGCGCGAATGAGGTGGCACGAATGACGCGGCGCGAATTGAGCGTTTCGGGCGGATCGCGCGAGTTGACAAATCTGAACTTTGGTTAGCGCGGCGCGAATATTCACCAATCAGGAGCTTGCTCTAGTAGTGATGTGATTACGACGTAGCGAATGGAGGCAGAAATCTGAAACATCAATGGAGGACAAAATCATCGTCGCTGTATGTGGATACCCGGAGCTGTACGATACATCTTCGTACTTTTATAGAAACAGGAATAAAAAGGATCTTGCTTGCAAGATTGCTTGCAGTTGTGTTTCCACAAACCATTCTCGGCCTGGAATTCTCAGCACGGTTGTCTAACCGTAGAATGTGTGAAGTGACGTCGGCGCACAGGATTGGTCACTTGTCTGTTGCCTGGCTACCAGTTTCCCCGTAGCTGGCAAAGCGCTCTATTTGAATGACGTAAACACAAATTAATAATAAAATTAAAGGAAATATTTGATCACCCTCCATGACGCAGTCGTTATTTACATCTTATATCATCAGTAAACCGTTGCGTTACCAAGGCAACGACCAGGGTTGGGGAGTAACGGAATACACGTAAAGGCGTTACCTAATCAGGATACAAAAATCCAGTAACTGTAATTTGTTAGTTAAAAAACGTAGTAATCAGATTACAGTTACATTTTGAAAAAAGGGGGGATACTATCAGGATTACAATCGATTAATTTAAAACTAAATAAATCATTTTGCCATAATAACACATATTAAGCGCTGCTTGATTAGACAGTATTTCAGTATTATACAGGAAATGAGACAAGTTCCACAACTTGTCTCATTTCCACAAGTTGTGGAAATGAGACATGATTGCTTAGTTTTAATAGGTTTTAAAAGTAACCAAAATGCTAAACATTAAAATTAAAGCAAAACAAACATAAAAAGAAATGTTTGATCCAATCTTGTTCAGTTAGTTTATGATCTGATGTGACTTTTATATTTTTAAGCTCTAAACAACAACAACGATAATATTGCAATAGATCATTTATCAGATCTGTAAAATATTTTTATTGTTGAGACCCATTCAAAAGTATGAAACGTATAACATTTAAAAACTTGCAGAAATTGAGAAGAAATAAGTACAATTAAATTTAAAAATGTAATTTATTTATAGTAAAGTTGATTCCCCCCCCCCCCCCCCCCCCCCCCCCAATGTCTTTCTTTCTTTCTTTATATATATATATATGTGTGTGTGTGACCTTAAAGTAATCCAAAAGTAATCAGATTACATTACTTTCATATTGTGGTACTGGGATTACGTTACTGAATACTTTTTTTTATGAAGTAACTTGTAACTGTAATGGAATACATTTTTAAAGTAACCCTCCCAAGCCTGGCAACGACTGACTATATATATAATATTATACACGTATATGCAATACCGTTCAAAAGTATGGGATCAGTATGTTTTTAAAAGAAGTTTCGTCTGAATCATTCTGATATGCTGATTTGCTGCTCAAGAAACATTTGTGTACAATTGTACAAAATATGTGTACAGTATTTTTTTTTTCAGAATTCTTTGATGAATAGAAAGTTTAAAAGAACAGTGTTTATTTGAAGTACAATCTTTTGTAACATTATAAATGTCTTTACTGTCACTTTTGATCAATTTAATGCATCCTTGCTGAATAAAAATATTAATTTCTTTTTCTTTTCAAACAAATAGAAATTCTTACTGACCCCAAACTTTTGAACGGAAGTGTATAATGTTACAAAAGCTTTGTATTTCAGATAAATGCTGTTCTTTGAACTTTCTATTCATCAAGGAATCCTGAAAAAAAAGTACACAACTGTTTTCAACATTGATAATAAAAAAAGAGCAGCAAATCGGCATATTAGAATGATTTCTGAAGGATCATGTGACACTGAAGACTGGAGTAGTGATGGTGAAAATTCAGCTTTGCCAACACAAGAATAAATTATATTTCAAAATATTTTCAAATAGAAAAGTTATTTTAAATTGTGATAATATTTTACAATATTACTGTTTTTACTGTATTTTTAATTAAATAAATGCAGCCTTGGTCAGCAGACGAAACTTCTTTTAAAAACATACCGATCCCAAACTTTTGAACGGTAGTGTATATATGTGTATAATATGTATGTGTATAATAAATATATATATTTATACAACAGTTCTTTCTGGTTCTCAGATCTGATGTGATATTTCAGTAATAACAGTACTCCTACCTTTTCACCATTTGTATCAATCCGCTTGAAATGACTGTCAGTGCGGCAGAGCAAATCCACCGTCATTTTTGCGAATACTACACTTGTTGTACCACGAACTGTAGTTTTAAGAGGTTTTTTTAGGCAAGAATGTAGTTGTTTAGACCTGAAATATGTGATTTATATTTAGTCATAGTGCCTATTTTACTACTTGTTTAGACGTTTTCAGAGATGCAAGCTCCAGAACGTCAGCGGCCGTTCAGGGGTAGTGTACGCGCCGAGAACAGCTTCATCTTGGCCAGTGCTTTGGGGATTTGCCGCTGGCACTTATAGTGGTTAAACATGTGACATAATTAATTTTGAGTACATAAAATGGGCAATCTTTGGTCATATTAATCTATTACTTGTTCCAGAGCAAGTCGAATTGTGCTATGTTAAAATTGATAATTTAATATTAAGGCTATATTTAACTTACGTCCTCTATATAGCATAGCATATAGGCTACAACTAGACAGGAAATACCTTCAAATACATAGACATACTGTTTCTTGAGCAAAGAAAACGCTTTACTTTTTTTTTTTTTTCTCAAACATGAGATCTTTATTTACCTTTGCATTGCAAAGAAGCAGAGATCTCCAGACTTTATGAGGTTTAATCTTTGAGGTTTGACTGACAGTTTGAGGATCCAATGGAGTTACTAGATTTTGTCACAAGCTCTTTAAAATCCCTTTCATTCGTTAAATATTTGTAAAACCCACATACAGGTGTAAAGGGTGACCAATAGCATTTTTTTTTTTTTTTAAATAAAATAACGCTAGTGCTTTTGTATGTTTTGAACTGTGCAATTATTGTTTATTTCCTACTGTCATTTATAATGGCTATTATTGTTAAATTGTTGTTCAAAAAATATTATTTTATATAAATATGTTGTATTTGGTATTGAGAGAGGGTCCATTACACTGCATTAACACGGGGCGTCGGCGTTAACGCTTCTCATTTACTTTGAATGGGTGATGTCATGCGTTGCCGAACTGAATTGGGGGTTCTGTCGCGTCGCTTCACTCGCGTTGCTCGCAGCAGAGGTTGAAGATTTCTCAACTTTTCAAGCGCCAATGCAGGTGTCAGCCAATCAGATCGCCTTATGCAAACACTCTAGAGCAGTCGCTAGCCAATTGCATTCATGCAACACCGGATAATAATGTGATTGGCTGTTATCACTATAACGGTCGCATCAACACAAACTTCAGACACGCCCTCCGTCAAGCGTTGACGCTGATGCCCCGTGTGAATGCAGCGTTAGTGCGTAATATGGATTGAGTGAAAGTTACATTAATACGCCATTAGATGGCGGAAAAACTTTACGAGTGAATGAGACTCATTCAGTGAGCCAGTTGCAAGAGACTTAAATAAAAAGGACAAATATAAATTTCACTTTCTGCAGCGGACATTCAAACAGACTTTTATAATGGATATAATATAATGGACATCGACATAAAGAATGAATGTTACAGTATATCAGACATAGGTAATGCTCGCTCAGGTGATCTCTCTCTCTCTCTCTCTCTCTCTCTCTCTCTATACAAAATACAATGAGTTTCAATGGAGGGACTCAACATTCCTTCGTTACTAGTACTAAAGTGACATTTTAGAATTAGTAATGGGGGCTTGATCAAACTGTCAACTTGAGATTTGAATCCGTGGCGGAAGGAAGTAGTGCTGCCCAAAGAGGGTTTTAAAGACACTCCGTTGTTATTTCTAATTTATTTACACACCCGTGCCGTCGAACTGTTATATAAACGCAATATCACACGAGTAGCCGTGCAATATGGCTGTATATCAGCACGCTGTGATTACCTACGGCCGGATCACAGTCGTGCTGATATACAGCCATATCGCAAGGCTACTCGTGTGATATTGCTCATATATATATATATGTGTGTGTGTGTGTGTGTGTGTGTGTATATGTATATACAGTGGGTACGGAAAGTATTCAGACCCCCTTAAATTTTTCACTCTTTGTTATATTGCAGCCATTTGCTAAAATCATTTAAGTTCATTTTTTTTCCTCATTAATGTACACACAGCACCCCATATTGACAGAAAAACACAGAATTGTTGACATTTTTGCAGATTTATTAAAAAAGAAAAACTGAAATATCACATGGTCCTAAGTATTCAGACCCTTTGCTGTGACACTCATATATTTAACTCAGGTGCTGTCCATTTCTTCTGATCATCCTTGAGATGGTTCTACACCTGTAGCAGAACAGCGGGTAGTCCTGTTTATTTAACAAACGTCATAATGGAGGCGTGTTAATAATGAGCGCAGCATATAAAAGGGGGAAAATAGCGCACCTAGGAGGCGTTGTTCCTGATATCCTGCACGAAAGGTAAACGTGATGATGTGTGAGACAACGAGTGACGTATGTCATGTGACGTGTGGTTCCGGCCTGCTGTTTTGGACATGCTCTAGTGAGTTTGGAAGAAGAAATGATTGATTTGTACTTGCACGTACAAGTTTCATGCGATCCCACTCCAGTTTATGCGTGTTGGCACAGCTGATACGGAGATATCCAATGGATTCCCGTCGATTAGACGCCTCGTTGTTCTCTAAGCACTCATCATTAAACCCGAAATCTGCTCAAACCTGGTCAGTGACTCCCCGCTTGCTCCACTCACACACACATACACACACACATACACGCATACACATTTTTCCAACAAACGCGTGCAATCAAATGCGCGCACCTTAATTCCTGCATCCATTTTTAACATTGAGAGCGTTTTTTGTTTTTGTTAAATGCTCCTTACGTTTTGTGTAATGATTTAATTTTCTTTTCTTTACATGTGGGAAAAAAAATGCAGATTTGGGCACGCGGATGTGGAAAGAAACGCACTTATCTGGTGACATATTTTGGAACTTTTATTGTATTGCCATGTCGTATGGTTTGTGAGTGACTAAAAAAAAAAAAAAAAAAACTCTTTGCTTGAACCGATTATCAGGACAGTCACCAATTATCTGAAACTGAGTTGACATTGCATTCAAGCTGTTTTCTCTCTACTGGACTGGACTTATATGATCATTGTTGCCTCATTTTATGCAAATTTGTTACTCTGTTGATGTGATATATTTTGTTTGTTTTTTTT
The DNA here is from genome assembly GCF_019924925.1 of Ctenopharyngodon idella. Classification (NCBI taxonomy): domain Eukaryota; kingdom Metazoa; phylum Chordata; class Actinopteri; order Cypriniformes; family Xenocyprididae; genus Ctenopharyngodon; species Ctenopharyngodon idella. Next base: position 24,343,954 of record NC_067220.1, read on the forward strand.
TTTGTTGTTGTTTTTTTTTTTTTTTTTTTTTTTTTTTTTTTCCTTTCCTTACCTTTTGATAAGTAAATGAAATGAATTTGAGAATTTGAGTGTTGGTTATTGTAACTGGTGATTTTAGAGCTATCTGGGGAAATATTTAAAAATTTGACAGTTTTCACTGTCTGGCGCCCGAACAAAAAAAATACTTTTGAGGTTAAAGTGTACAGCTGGGTGTCGTCACCGTTACACACCTTCATCTGAGTCCAGCTGTGTTTGATTATACTGATTGGACTTGATTAGGAACACACCACACACCTGTCTATATAAGACCTTACAGCTCACAGTGCATGTCAGAGCAAATGAGAATCATGAGGTCAAAGGAACTGCCTGAAGAGCTCAGAGACAGAATTGTGGCAAGGCACAGATCTGGCCAAGGTTACAAAAAAAATTCTGCTGCACTTAGGGTTCCTAAGAGCACAGTGGCCTCCATAATCCTTAAATGGAAGACGTTTGGGATGACCAGAACCCTTCCTAGAGCTGGCCGTCCGGCCAAACTGAGCTATCGGGGGAGAAGAGCCTTGGTGAGAGAGGTAAAGAAGAACCCAAAGATCACTGTGGCTGAGCTCCAGAGATGCAGTCGGGAGATGGGAGAAAGTTGTAGAAAGTCAACCATCACTGCAGCCCTCCACCAGTCGGGGCTTTATGGCAGAGTGGCCCGACGGAAGCCTCTCCTCAGTGCAAGACACATGAAAGCCCACATGGAGTTTGCTAAGATGGTGAGAAATAAGATTCTCTGGTCTGATGAGACCAAGATAGAACTTTTTGGCCTTAATTCTAAGCGGTATGTGTGGAGAAAACCAGGCACTGCTCATCACCTGTCCAATACAGTCCCAACAGTGAAGCATGGTGGTGGCAGCATCATGCTGTGGGGGTGTTTTCAGCTGCAGGGACAGGACGACTGGTTGCAATCGAGGGAAAGATGAATGCAGCCAAGTACAGGGATATCCTGGACGAAAACCTTCTCCAGAGTGCTCAGGACCTCAGACTGGGCCGAAGGTTTACCTTCCAACAAGACAATGACCCTAAGCACACAGATAAAATAACGAAGGAGTGGCTTCACAACAACTCCGTGACTGTTCTTGAATGGCCCAGCCAGAGCCCTGACTTAAACCCAATTGAGCATCTCTGGAGAGACCTAAAAATGGCTGTCCACCAACGTTTACCATCCAACCTGACAGAACTGGAAAGGATCTGCAAGGAGGAATGGCAGAGGATCCCCAAATCCAGGTGTGAAAAACTTGTTGCATCTTTCCCAAAAAGACTCATGGCTGTATTAGATCAAAAGGGTGCTTCTACTAAATACTGAGCAAAGGGTCTGAATACTTAGGACCATGTGATATTTCAGTTTTTCTTTTTTAATAAATCTGCAAAAATGTCAACAATTCTGTGTTTTTCTGTCAATATGGGGTGCTGTGTGTACATTAATGAGGAAAAAAAAAGAACTTTAAATGATTTTAGCAAATGGCTGCAATATAACAAAGAGTGAAAAATTTAAGGGGGTCTGAATACTTTCTGTACCCACTGTATGTGTGTGTGTGTGTGTGTGTGTGTGTGTATATATATATATATATATATATATATATATATATATATACATATATATAATATATTAATCGCACATCAAATTTGGCTGAGAAATTACCCCCAAAAGATAAGATTTTTTGGGCCCCCATAGTTCACTGACAAGGTTTGTACTGTAAATATGCTTGACTATTAAAGGTGGGATATTTTTACCTAATGAAAGAGTGCTCTGACATAACAGCTCACTTTCAGCAGTTATTTTATCTATGGTTCCAACATTTCTTACAGATTTCTGCTTGTTGTAAATCAGATACATATAATTTAGCACGGTACCAGTACATTTATTTGAATGCGTTAATAAGAGCGATTGCATGTGTGAATTAGTCATACCATCTCTCTATTACTTGTGAAGTTGTGGGCTGTAAGTAGTTACTTAAAAAGTATAAAAAATATATGCTATAACCTTTGAGTTTCTAAGCTACTTTAGTGATAAATCACAGGACAGCATTGACAAGGAGTTTCTGCACTCCTCTCTGTGAAAAACCAGAAGAGACCAGTGTGATCTGCGTGGGGGGGCTTTTTAACCTCTATAGAAGTCACACCTTTTGAGTTTTGTCTTGCCCAATGAGAAAGGCGCAATTCTCTGGCGGGAGAGTTTCTTTGTTTGAAAGTGACCTCATTTGCATGAGGGGAGTCAGCTATGTGGTTTTTTGTCCATTTATACTCTGATAAATATAACAAACATACAGTGCATTGTATGAGATGGTGATGTTCACCAAAGTGTGAGTCATTAAACAAGTAGTAATTTGATTTGAAACACCACTTAGATGGCTACGTTATCTAACAGTTCTGTTAGATAGACATGCATAGCACTATACAATATACAAAATAACAATATACTAACAGTAATGATACACAAAATGTACTGGGGAAATGTTCATTGATTTAGACAGATTTGTCAATGAATTAATGGCAAGGATTCAATTTTTATGGACCGAATGTTTGATTTTTGTGGCCTGTACTTTCCTGATCAGGCATTATCTCCCAAGTGTCTTTGAAATGTATGTGGGGAGCAAATGGTGGTAGTTCTCCGTGGGGGAGCCAGACATTACGGGGCCTGCATGGGTGAAGGGTTGGAAGAGTAACTTTTACAATTGTGTGCTTGATCTAATTAGATGCTACATATATCCCTCCCTTTAGATCACTGTTGTTCCTCCTATGGACAACAGCGAGCGACTTAAAAGGTGCAGAAAGATCAGACACACCTGGCATGCAGGGATGGAGGTTGTGGTGGTTTCCCTGGCCGCTGGTATAGCTGGTAGCAGGGTTCAGGTCTCTGAGCATGCTCAGCAGGTGTTGAGGTAGCAGGTGCCTTGACAGTGTCACCTGTCATCCTGATGTCAGTTGGTGGGGGTTGTTTGTGGTTGCAGGAAGTGGTTATGGGAGTTGTGGTGTGAAGAGGGTTTCAGACTGACCTAGGGCTGATGGCAGAAGGGCAGCAGGTGTTTGATTACAATGACATTTTTCATTCAAGAGGAATGGGTCATTTGTTCTATACCTCCACAAAGTCTGGCTGTAATGGCCTAATATATTCGACCCACTTGGTCCAGAATTGAATGAACACATTTTTCTGAAGACGGAGATTTTCACCTAATATATAAATCTTCCCAAGTTTTTGTGTTAATACTGCCTGAATTGGGGGATCATTCATTATTGAGAGTTCAATATCTTTCCACCTAGCATGATATGTTGGATTGCATATGTTTATTAAAGGTTTACTCTGGGCTGCATAGAAATAATCCCTAAAATAGGGTAATGCCATACCTCCTCAGTCCGTTGAGAGCTGCAGTGTTTGAATTTAACCCTGGGTTTTTTTCCCTTGCAAAATAAATCTGAAAATTGTTTAATTGGACCATTGTTTTGAGGAAATTTACTACAGGGAGTGCTTGAAATAATGTTGTGGAAGAATGTTCATCTTTATAGAGTCAATTCTTTGACTGAGGCCAAGGAAAGAAATGTAGTTCCATCTGTGTCACTTTTCATTTTTGTTAAGAGTGGATAAAAATTTATGGTAACACTTTAGTTTAGGTCCATTTCTCACTATTAACTAGTTGTTTATTAGTATGCATATTACTAGGACATTGGCTATTTATTAGCACTTATAAAGCACATATTAATGCCTGTTTCTGCATGACCATATTCTACAGCCCTCTACTAACCCCACCTAATTCCTACCCAATACCTGAACTGGAAAACTACCTTACTAACTGTTAATAAGCAATAATTATGAGTTTATTGAGGCAAAAGTCATAGTTTATTGTTGGTTAATAGTGAGAATTGGACCCTAATCTAAAGTGTGACCAAATTTATCTCTGCCAGCGTTTGGATTTCTTTGGATAAATATATTCCTAAATATATCAGTAGTTCTGATCCCAATTAAGGTGAAATTTATAATGTGTTTTGGAGATGTATAATTAAAAGTCAGAGTTTGTGTTTTTTGTATGTTTAGTTTGTAGGGATGGGTATCGTTAAGTCTTTAACGCTATTACTACTCTTACAGATACTGCTTATCGATCCGGTACTTTAACGGTATTCTTATCGGTACTTTTTGTTTACATATATATATATATATATATATAAACAAATTAAGAGCTGAATTAACATTGCTTTATATTATAGTGTGCAGGCATTTTTGGTGTTTTATATAAGATACAGTAAGAACATGAACAAAGAAACAAAGTAAAACAAACTGACAAATACAATAAAACAAAGATACAAATGAAATAAAGTGCTTTCATTTTTTCATGTGTTCAGGTAGGCCTAATATAGGCCTAGCCTATAAAAGAAATCTAAGTAACCAAATGTAAAATAAAACTGCATGGTTTTCACAGTATAAATTAATAGATGAATGCATATTAAAGCTAACTATATTCAGATGAAGAGCAGTGAGTGATTTTTCTCTTTGCATTTTGTTGTTTGATTAACATTGATGGCACAATTGTCAGAAGGTGACTGCTGTCACTTTAAGACCATAGATAATAACACACATCAGATTTTTTCCCAGCTGTTCATGTACACTTACGATATAAACTGCATTTAAGTAGCTAAACACTCTCCAAGCCGGTCATTCTAACATATTTTTGTGTGTATTTGATCGTTTGGACGCGCACCCGAAGCCTAAAGTGTAATTTGTCTATTTGCGATCCGTTTTGGAGCGCACACACAAAATTCAGCCCGGGGAACAGTGTCTCTTGCGCGGATTGTGCTTTCAACGTTTTAAAACGTTGATAATAATTATCAAACATTTACCACAATTTAGCAACAGTAAAGACTGCATCACAATCACCGATTGTGCTGATTCTGACGTTAAGTTTGGGTTTAGGGAGGAACGAACATGCACAGCTGTGAAGAGAATGAAGGTGTGCTAGACGAAACGAGGATAGTTTTTAATAGTTTTACCTCAAATATCTTCTTTCTGATGATCCTTGGAAGCCAAAATCAAAAATAACATCTCAGGCCTAAATTGTAAGCAGACGTTTAGTTGTTTAGTTCTCTCCTCCATCGTCACAATTAAACAGGGTTTAAATGTTGTGCGTGCGCTGTAGCTCCTCTGCGTGAGCGCAATCTCTCTGCTGGATTGCGAAAAGCAAAAATGCATCATAGATGCAGATACAGAAACAGCTGGCTACTCTGGCAAGATAGAATTTGCCAGATAATGTCTACATAGCAATAATAAATGTATTTTCCTCATAATTTCTCCAATACCGATAGCAGAACCGTTAAAGTCAGAGCTTATCGATACACCGGTCTTTCATAATTTAGCCCCGGGGCCAATTTAATACCGGGTTTCGGTACTCATCCCTAATCCTGCATATCTACCAAATTTTTCTAGAATGTTCATTAATTCAGGAAATTAGTTAGTGGGTTTACTTAAATCAAAATATCATCAGCGTATAATCTCAACTTGTGGTCTTCTCCATTTATGCCAATGTCTTTGATGCTTTCATTCTGCCTTATCCACTGCGTGAGAGGCTCTACATAAAGTGCAAAAAGTAGAGGTGAAATTAAACACCCATGTCTTGATCCACTCTCTTAATTATTTTTATTATTAGAAAAATGCACATTGCTGAGTGTCCTGGACATTCAGCAATGTGGGCTGATCTGACTACAGAAACATGCCCTGAGCCTCCTGCAACATCTCTTTAAATACTCAGACCAAGACAGGAACTTCTTTCAAATGGAAACATGATTTTACAATGGGAATTTGCATTATTCAGGGTCCCAAGACTGGGTAGTTTACACCTTTTTGGGGACAGAAAACCATTTGCATGAAAGACCCTGTGAAAGGGGTCACATACCACAGAAAGCAAAATATCTCTGAACTCTTAAAACCTTATTACCTTCTGGTTTACTTCTGTGGGAATGAGACCTTTGTATCAGTTGCACTGAGACATTTCACATGATACCAAACATGTATAGCGTTGTGTGATAATTGTTCACATTAAAACCATATAGATTTTGGGTGAATTTCAGGCCATCTCTGCATATAGAGAGAAGAGATGGGGAAAGAGGGGGTGAAGGAAAGGAAATGTAGATTAAGGCAATGCTGAGGTGTGATTGCGTCATGGATGGGAATGCTAATTTTGTAAGAGATTTCATATGTTAAAGAATTAGTCCACTTTCAAATTAAAATTTCCTGATAATTTACTCACCCCCATGTCATCCAAGATGTCCATGTCCTTCTTTCTTCAGTTGAAAAGAAATTAAGGTTTTTGATGAAAACATTCCAGGATTATTCTCCTTATAGTGGACTTCAATTGGCCCCAAACGGTTGAAGGTCAAAAATAGTTTCAGTGCAGCTTCAAAGGGCTTTAAACAATACCAGACGATGAATAAGGGTCTTATCTAGTGAAACGATCGGTCATTTACTTAAATTTTTTTTTTAAATGTATGTGCTTTGTATAAATAAATGATTGCCGTGCAAGTGCTTTCACCAGACCGCACTTTCGTATTCTTCAAAAAGCTTATGCTGTATGTCCTACACCTTCCCTATTCTACTTACGGAAAAAACGGAACTGGCGCCGCGTTCGTTCCATAAGTTGAATAGGGAAGGCATAGGACATGCAGCATAAGCTTTTTGAAGAATACGAAAGTGCGGTCTGGCGGAAGCACTTTTAACTTATTGTTAAATTCACAGAAAATCTGGTGACCAGATCAAAAAACAGAATATAAAGCAGACAAATCGATTAAATTTACGTGCTCGTGTACCTCTCTAATTCATCATGAATCCAAATGTTTCCATTGTTGTGATATAACATTAGGGCCTGGTTTCACAAAAAGGGCTTAGATTAAAGCAGGATTAGGCCTTAGTTCAACAAGGATATTTAAGTAGCTTTTATAAACATACTGTAAAAAAAAAAAAATAGTGTGCATTTTGAAACAAAACAATTGCATTGACATTTTCAGATGTCAGTGCAAGTTGCTTACAGTTAAAACAGCTCAAACATGCATTTTATTCTGGGACTAGGCTCATGCCTTGTCTGTGAAACTAAGGATTAATTTGCTAACCTATTATTTCTTTTGTAAACAAAGCTCTGTGCTTTACTTATATCATAATATTCACGTAAAACAGCAGTAACATACAAAAAAAAAAAAAAAAAAGTATTTCAGCATGCCACTGCTGGTGGTACTTGGTCAGTGGGGCAATTAAGTTGACCGACACATCCCTGCTATAATAAGTTTTTTCCTGAATGGGCTTTTCGGACTGTAAAGATAAGAATGAAATAGTCTCTTCACTCCAATTCATGTGTTTACCATCACCATTTGACATTTTTTCCCTCAAAAACTGAAACTACTGTTTATACAACTGTAACTCTAGGTAAAAAAATGGTGCTAACCCTGCTTCTAAATTACAAGTGTGAAACCTTTACCACGGAGTTAAAAGCAGGTTCAGAAAGTATTTAAAACCTTTTTTTAATCATAATTTGTTTTGTTGCAGGTGAGGTAGTAGTTACAACCTCCAAGTCCTTTTGGGTATGATGCAACCAGCTTTACACTCTTGGATTTGTGGGTTTTTGATTTAATGCTTCTTTATGACAGCCATTTTCAGGTCTCTTTCAAGATGTTTAGATTTAAAAGCATCTGTTACGGAACTGCTCAGAGACCTTGGGTTGAGGATCCACCCTACAATGATAAAAATCCACCCACAATGTTTTTTTTTTTTTTTTACGGATATAAAGTTTACCAGTTTTTAAGCACCTCCATCTAAAAAAAGAATAAGGTCTATATTGTTTACTGTTAGTTGTAACGAGTGTTTTTGTGTAATTTGATCGCTGTGTTAATGCGAGAGAGAGAGAGAGAGAGAGAGTTTATGGATAAGACTGTAATGTGCACCTCTTGTACTGTGTTTTATTCAGCTCTTAAGGTGATTTTCTGGAGTGAAAATGGATGCTTAATTTTTTGTTTGATGTACAATAAACTTCATAAAACTCATCAGTAAAGTTTTGACCATCATTCGGACGGGGTCCGCTACGACAGGCTTGCACTAATAGTGGATAAAAGCAAGATGACAACATAATTTATAATCGTAATGAAACTAAACTATACCTGTTCTGTCTCCATGCAGCATATATACTGTGGCTCTGTAGGCATCATTGTCTGACTCCGGTTCGAAATGAACACCGCTGTCGATAGTTTCTGACATTTTCAGTGCATAAGATTGTCCTGTTTGTTTGTTGCATGAGCTCTTGAAGCCCTGCTCTCTTCTTGAAAGTGGGCCAGGAGCAGCAGCTCATTTACAATTAAAGGGACACAGACAAAAATGGCTCGTTTTTGCTCACCCCCCAAAACTGGCTATTTTAACATGCTATAAAAATGATCTGTGGGTTTTTTTGAGCTAAAACTTCACATACACACTCTAGAGACATCAGAGACTTATTTTACATCTTGTAAAAAGGGGCATAATAGGTGCCCTTTAAAGGGTAATCAAAAAACATAATCCAATAAATAGCAAGAGGTCATAAACACAGGGTAAAGAGTCCAAACAGTCACAGGGCACAGGAACACGGGCAGACAAGAAACTCCAGGAACAGGCAGAGATCAAAACCATAACACGGCAAACAAATCACAGTATCCTCAGAATTGCAGCATAACACTAGACAAGATTTTGCAATAAAAGACTGAACAAACCAGGCTTATATAGAGTAAGTTGACAAGGTAATGAGTAACAGCTGAATAAATCACACATGATGAGTCTGGGCAAAGAATTATGGGAAATGCAGATCTTGATAGAATGACAGTGGTCCATGAAGAAGTGCCCTCTGGTGGATATGTAGGGCACTCCAACTGGTGATCATAACAGCATCATAACTCCTGTTTTCTGTCCACAAGCTCCCTCTGTTGCTCTGGCTGAAAGGATAATATAGTAATATGGGCGCTCAATGGATGCTCAAACCTACTCAGATCACATAGCTTTGGAAAATTTAAATGCTCATTCTTTCTAAAGAAATATGATGTAAAGATATGAGAATTAATCAATATTTTTCTAAATGTATACACTTTTGGCATGACCGGATTTATGCATAAGTTTTTTTTTTTAGGCACATGCCTATGCTTGTATGTTCAGGAGGGCCCAATTTTAATTAAAAAAAAAAAATAATATAAATAAATATATATAATATATATTAGAGACCTTGTGCTCCTCCACCTTCCATTTGAGGATGCCCCACAGTGGTCATCTTGGAGGTCTGTTTGGGGTTGTTTTCATGTTGGAATACTGCCCTGCGGCCCAGTCTCCGAAGGGATCATGGGGATCATGCTCTGCTCATTCATGGTTCCCTCAATTAACTGTAGCTCCCCAGTGCCGGCAGCACTCATGCAGCCCCAGTCCATGACACTCCCACCACCATGTTTGACTGTAGGCAAGACCCACTTGTCTTTGTACTCTTCACCTGGTTGCCTCCACACACGCTTGACACCATCTGAACCAAATAAGTTTATCTTGGTCTCATCAGACCACAGGACATGGTTCCAGTAATCCATGTCCTTAATCCATGCTGTGTGTTGAGTTATACACAAATACAATATCTCACAGAAGTGAGTACACCCCTCACATTTTTGTAAATATTTTATTATATCTTTTCATGTGACAACACTGAAGAAATGACACTTTGCTACACTGTAAAGCAGTGAGTGTACAGCTTGTATAACAGTGTAAATTTGCTGTCCCCTCAAAATAACTCAACACACAGCCATTAATGTCTAAACCGCTGGCCACAAAAGTGAGTACAGCCCTAAGTGAAAATGTCCAAATTGGGCCCAATTAGCCATTTTCTCTCACCGGTGTCGAGGTCTCAGATGTAAATGGGGAGCAGGTGTGTTAAATTTGGTGTTATCGCTCTCACTCTCTCATACTAGTCACTGGAAGTTCAACATGGCACCTCATGGCAAAGAACTCTCTGAGGATCTGAAAAAAAGAATTGTTGCTCTAGATAAAGATGGCATAGGCTATAAGAAGATTGCCAAGACCCTGAAACTGAGCTGCAGAACAGTGGCCAAGACCATACAGTGGTTTAACGGGACAGGTTCCACTCAAAACAGTCCTCGCCATGGTTGACCAAAGAAGTTGAGTGCACGTGCTCAGCGTCATATCCAGAGGTTGTGTTTGTGAAATAGACGTAGTGCTGCCAGCATTGCTGCAGAGGTTGAAGGGGTGGGGGGTGGGGGTCAGCCTGTCAGTGCTCAGACCATACACCGCACACTGCATCAAATTGGTCTGCATGGCTGTTGTCCCAGAAGGAAGCCTCTTCTAAAGATGATGCACACGAAAGCCCACAGTTTGCTGAAGACAAGCAGACTAAGGACATGGATTACTGGAACCATGTCCTGTGGTCTGATGAGACCAAGATAAACTTTTATATATATATATATACATTATATATATATATATATATATATATATATATATATATATATATATATATATATATATATATATATATATACACAGGTGCTGGTCATATAATTAGAATATCGTAAAAAAGTTCATTTTTTTTATTGTAAATTATTTTAAAAAATGAAACTTTCATATATTCTAGATTCCCTACATGTAAAGTAAAACATTTCAAAAGGTTTTTTTTTTTTTTTAAATTTGTTGATTAGAGCGTACAGCTAATGAAAGTCCAAAATCCAGTATCTCAAAATATTAGAATATTTACATTTGAGTTTCATTAAATGACCATCCCTACAGTATAAATTCCAGGTATCTTTTGTTCTTTGAAACCACACTAATGGGGAAGACTGCTGACTTGGCAATGGTCCAGGAGACAATCATTGACACCCTCCACAAAGAGAGTAAGTCACAGAAGGTCATTACTGAATGGGGTGGCTGTTTACAGAGTGATGTATCAAAGCATATTAAATGCAAAGTTGACTGGAAGGAAGAAATTGGGTAGGCAAAGGTGCACAAGCAACAGGGATGACCGCAAGCTTGAGAATACTGTCAAGTAAAGCCGATTCAAACACTTGGGAGAGCTTCACAATGAGTAGAATGAAGCCGGAGTCAGCGCATCAAGAGTCACCACACTCAGACATCTTCAGGAAAAGGACTACCAAGCCACTTCTGAACCAGAGACAACGTCAGAAGCATCTTACCTGGGCTAAGGAGAAAAAGAACTGGACAGTGAACAGTGGTCGAAAGTCCTCTTTTCAGATAAAAGTAAATTTTGCATTTCATGTTGAAATCATGGTCCCAGAGTCTGAAGGAAGACTGGAGAGGCACAGAATCCAAGCTGCTTGAAGTCTAGTGTGAAGTTTCTGAAGTCAATAATGATTTGGGCGGGCCGTGACGTCTGCTGGTGTTGGTCCATTGTGTTTTATCAAGTGCAAAGTCAATGCAGCCATCTTCCAGGAGATTTTGGAGCACTTTATGCTTCCATCTGCTGACAAGCTTTATGGAGATGCTGATTTCCTTTTCCAGCAGGACTTTAGCACCTGCCCACAGTGCAAAAACCACTTCCAAGTGGTTTGCTGACCATGATATTACTGTGCTTTATTGGCCAGCCAATATGCCTGACCTGAATCTATGGGATATTTTCAAGAGAAAGATGAGAAACAGTCGATCCAACAATATACAGATGATCTGAAGGCTCAATAGTGCCTCAGCAGTGCCACAGGCTGATCACTTCCATGCCACACTTCACTGATGCAGTAATTTGTGCTAGGAGCAAGTCATTTGCTGTAATATGTCCTGCCGATCAAGTATTGAGTGCACAAAAGAACATACTTTAAAGAACTTGAACTTTTCTGTTTTGCAAATCCATTTTTTGATTGATCTTAGGAAATATTCTAATATTTTGAAATACTGGATTTTGGACTTTCATGAGCTGTACACTCTAATCATCAAAATTTAAAAAAAAAACTTTTGAAATGTTTTACTTTACTTGTAGGGAATCTAGAATATATGAAAGTTTCATTTTTAAAAATAATTTATAATAAAAAAATGAACTTTTTGATGATATTCTAATTATATGACCAGCACCTGTGTGTGTGTGTATATGTGTGTGTATGTGTGTGTGTATATATATATATATATATATATATATATATATATATATATATATATATATATATATATATATATATATATATACACACAAACCCGATTCCAAAAAAGTTGGGACACTGTACAAATTGTGAATAAAAAAGGAATGCAATAATTTACAAATCTCATAAACTTATATTTTATTCACAATAGAATATAGATAACATATCAAATGTTGAAAGTGAGACATTTTGAAATGTCATGCCAAATATTGGCTCATTTTGGATTTCATGAGAGCTACACATTACAAAAAAGTTGGGACAGGTAGCAATAAGAGCCCGGAAAAGTTAAATGTACATGTAAGGAACAGCTGGAGGACCAATTTGCAACTTATTAGGTCAATTGGCAACATGATTGGGTATAAAAAGAGCCTCTCAGGGTGGCAGTGTCTCTCAGAAGTCAAGATGGGCAGAGGATCACCAATTTCCCCAATGCTGTGGCGAAAAATAGTGGAGCAATATCAAAAAGGAGTTTCTCAGAGAAAAATTGCAAAGAGTTTGAAGTTATCATCATCTACAGTGCATAATATCATCCAAAGATTAAGAGAATCTGGAACAATCTCTGTGCGTAAGGGTCAAGGCCGGAAAACCATACTGGATGCCCGTGATCTTTGGGCCCTTAGACGGCACTGCATCACATACAGGAATGCTACTGAAATGGAAATCACAACATGGGCTCAGGAATACTTCCAGAAAACATTGTCGGTGAACACAATCCACCGTGCCATTCGCCGTTGCCGGCTAAATCTCTATAGGTCAAAAAAGAAGCCATATCTAAACATGATCCTGAATAGTCGACGATTCAATGCTTCGATAGGAGGAGCCTGATTCGACTACCAATCTCACAGTGGAATCTTCACAGGGTGTTATTAGACGAGATATGGGGGTGCTCAATATCTGATTTTACATAGACCTACCGGTTTTCTCCCAATAAGTTAATATACAGCCTATTATGATAATACTGTAAATAAAAATGTGAAAAGGAAAAAGCTTTTAATAAATATTTTGAATGTGCGTGAATAAATCCAACCACCCCTGTGACAGATTTAAGTTTCACTTTCCATGATCCGTGACTGACAGAGGAGCATCTTGGCGGCAGGGATTAAATCTTTAACAATGTCTGGGATAAGAAAATCTGAAGTGTAGAATTTAATGCACTTTGAAATGGTAAAAGATGATCCAAAAAAAAGGAAGATGCAAGTTGTGCCAACAGATCATGTCCTACCGCTCAACAACGACAAACAAACGGCACGCTTCTGTCGGCCAACGTTAACGTGTTGACTAGCGCACTATTTGAAAAGACTCAAACGGACACAGGCAGATTGCGTGAAAGACTGTATTTTTATTTTAATCAGGTAGGCCTACAAGTGATTTCAAAACATTTCAGCCAATTCTCATTTGATTTTTGGATGCTGTGAATGTTTTGCTAAAAAGACTGCCACTCCAGTTTAACGTTTATTGCCTCTGCAGTTAAAAAGACGAAGTTGACAATTCTGGCTATAGGCTACTTTTGTTATTATAATAATTTCTTTAATTTTAATTTATTTATTCATCACTCTGGGTTATCTAATTTAACTATTTGTGGCTTGTGTTTTGAATATATGTTCCCCTGCACTTCAGGCATTTTGCACTTGTGACTTAATTATGACTATTTCATATTCTTTAAAATTATTTTTATTTATTAGAACGGTATATTCTGTTCTAATTCAAATTCTGTAAATTAATTTTTTTTTTAATTGTTTTTCGGTGCATCGATGTTGTAGTGTAGACTAGTTAAAGCATGCTCGCACAAGCAATTTAGCCGAATTTAATTTGATTTGCTGGTGTGCGAAGTGCATACCTATCTGCACTATGTAAATCCGTAGTCGGGGACACCCCTAGTTTTTAGTCTAGATTTAAACTGACAGGGTGTGTCTGCTTCCAGAACAATGCTAGGAAGATTGTTCCAAAGTTTAGGTGCTAAATAGGAAAATGATCTACCGGCTGTGGTTGATTTTGATATTCTAGGTATTGTCAACTGGCCAGAGTTTTGAGATCGCAATAGACGTAAAGGACTATAATGTGTTAAGACCTCGCTCAAGTACTGGGGAGCTAAACCATTTAGTGCTTTGCAAGTAATTAGCAAGATTTTAAAATGTATACAATGTTTAATAGGGAGCCAATGCAGTGTTGACAGAACCAGGCTAATATAGTCATTGTGATAGAATTTTTTCATTAATCATAACTAACATTTCTTTTTCCTTGCAGGAATAACATTTATATGCTTTTGAAACCTAAATGTTCTTAAACCTTGGGCCTAAGTCAGTGTGTGTCTGAATCATGTCATAATATAAGAAAAGGGGAAATTAAACTTAGTGAGAGCTAGACAATCATCCAAATATAACAGCCCCATGATATTGAGTAACCAATGAACTAATAAACACATGATTTGGGCAGATCTTGCTTTACCTAGTAACAGAAGGGTTTGACATGTGAAGAACCAATCATATTGTAGAATGCTTTGCCATGCTCATATCCTGTATAAACTGTTGTATTCTTCTTGCTGGTGGGATTCTCTGTGATTAATCACGGCCGGAGGACCTCGTATCAAAGCATATTCTAGGGCATAGTCTGGAGTCTGTTTGGTTTTTAGGCTGCGCAGCAGACTAGACACTAGAGAATCTTACTTCTATACTCAAGTGATAGTGTTTAGTGGAGCACTAAAGATCTTATTACCAGGTGATAGAGCTCAAACAGGCCGAGACGTCGGTCAACTCGAACAGACATTGAAGTGGGCTTAGTAGAGTATAAACTTATTCATAGGTGTCTGGGACACCAGGTAAACTTAAGTCAGGTGCATAGGGGAAAATCTACCACAGTCTTTAAAGGGAACCCCTGGTATTAAGACTTGTATGGCTTAATATAATGTAAATGAAAATTACTGAAATATGTAGTAGAAAACCCATGAATGATTTGTTATTTAAAAAAATCCATGTAATATTTGGACCAATTTGGACAATGGGGGAGCGGCATTTTGTTAAGCTGCGCAGTGCGTTCTATGTCGATGACGTCAAATGGTTGCACTCTGTGAGCTACTGACGCTGCCATGTTGCTATTTTTACCGCAGTACAACTAGGAATATAATATATGATGCCACATTGTGCAGCTTTTTGTTGTAATTTTCAGTCGATGGGCAACAAGAGAAGCGATGCAATTCTTCTCTCCTTTACTAGCGATAAGAGGAGAAAAGAACGGGAAGTTGTGAAGAATGTGGATGAATAAAACTTCCTAAAGAACCGTGCCTTTGTTCACTTCACTTTAACCCTGATGCCCTTGAGGCTTTTAGTAGACCACAGCTACTGAAAGAGCTAACATTTGCCGATGGATATAAGTGTATGCTTTAACCAGATACCGCACCTGTCGTGGAGACTGACAAGGGCAGCCCATAACATCTCAGACTGCCTCAAAGCTTGTGTGTGCTGTGATGCTCGAGATATCTGTAATAACGTAAAACAGCAGCATCTTCTCAGCACGTTTAACCGTGTGTAATGCATTCAGGTGACATATCAGACTATTTTTACACGTCAATCATACAACAGTAGTTCGAATAGCGACAGAGATATTACATGTCTTCAGTGCGATGTTTTCACCCTCAGTAATTTTGCGCTCTGGCTCAAATTGAAAAGGCTGATTGTGTTTTAAAAGGAGCCCCGCGAATGTTAAGACTTGTATGCGTTACTAGATTACCATTGCCCCAAAGTATTATGTCAGTAAGAGTATACAGTATAACAGTATACAGATGAAAAAGTATCAAAGGCATCAGGGCTAAAGTGGAGAGAACAAAGACGCGGTTCTTTAGGAAGTTTTATTCGTCCACATTCTTCACAATTTCCCATTCTTTTCTCCTCTTCTTATCGCTAGGAAAGCAGTGAAGACTTGCATCGCTTCAGCAACAGGCGGCGTCAGTAGCTCACTGAGTGCAACCATTTGATGTCATTGACGTAGAACGCACTGTACAGCTAAACAAAATGGCGCCCCCCATTGTCCAAATCGGTCCAAATATTACATGGGCTTTTTAAATAAATACAAAGTTCTGCCATAAAACTCTAATGGGCAGGCTAATAGGTCCTTTGACTCAACCTGCTCGTAATTGTATCATTATCTATAGGACACAGATGATTGGTTCCTGTTGTATCAGTAGGCAATGAGCTTGCGTGCTCAATCTTCAGATACATGAGTAGCATTTGCCTTAGCAGTGCAGCACACTTCAGAAACCCTCCACCTTCCCCAGCTCCACCTGTAAAGATCTGGGTTAATACGGGTAATTAATGTACGTTATATTGTACAGCAGCAGCATGTCTTACTTGCTCACAGCAATGTGTTGTGTATGTATTGGCAGTAGCAAGTCCTGTACTTGCTCTGCAGCAGCAGCAGCAGCAATAATCAACAGCAGCAGCAGCAATAAAAGCTGCAGCAGATTTATTCCACCAAGACCAAACATATCAACATTGTCATACCCATTACCATGCTAAACACTCCGAGAGTTGTCATGACAGAACGTAAATCTTTCATGGGTTTTCTACTACATATTTCAGTAAGAGACATCTTACATTTATTACCATTCGGCGCCTGTCCGCGGCGTCCAGTTAAGTTGTTCAAATTCCTGCCGCGCCACAGAGCGCTATTTACATTGTTTTACATTAAATGTATATTATATTTCTCTCAAATCATCGTTAATGTACATACTGACTTCACCCTGTGCTGCAAGATACATTAGATTTACATGCTTAGTTTAACAGCTTGAATAAAGTCTAATATAGTAGTCAACATTTGAAGTGGATCACAACCTTTCATCAAAGTTGTCCTAAAACCTTCTTCGGACAAAACCTTCTTAGTTCTTAGGACTACTTTGATTAACTTTTTTGATCCACTTCAAATGTTGACTACTATATCAGAAAAAAATGTATAATAAACATAGCCTTCTCTTTCATTTTGCTCTGTTGTGCCATTTTTCCATACACTAACCTCAGTGCGAAATGTTAAAGCATAGGCATATGTAATGTTTGCCTGTCAACTTAAAACTCACCCGTTGTGCAGCTTGTCTATCAGGAGTTTATTCGAAACTGAGCTTGAGCAGATAGAATGTGTGCGTCCGGTGTGCGATACCTGTGAGTTGTCCAAGACGCGGCGCGGCGCTGAACTTCTGAATAATAATTTATTACAAATTAAGATTTTTAAAGTGCATTTTTCAAGTGCAAAAAGACATGAAAGAGAGCTCAGTTCAGTACTTATCAGGGATTGACACACTTATCATTGAGCTACTATTATAGTTTTTTTTTTTTTTTTTAATTTTGATTTTTAGTTTTTCTGCTTTCATTGTAATTGTAGTTAAAAGTTTTAGTATTTTTTTTTTGTGTGTTTATGTATTTTTGTTTTTGCTTTTAAACGTCTATATAGTTTATTTCTGTTTGTTATTTTAGTACATCAGGTTAAGCTAAAGCATAGAAACTGTGTATGTGTGTATATATATATATATATATATATATATATATATATATATATATATATATATATATATATATATATATATATATATAATAATTAATATAATATAATATAATATAATATATATATATATATATATATATATATATATATATATATATATTAGTTTCAGTTAACGTATATTTCAAGTAATGAAGTTTTTTCATGGTTTTAGGTTTAGTTAACTATAATCATTATACTTGTAAAATATATTGAATAATGTGTCAAAAAAATGTTCTTAGTTACAGTAGTTTACTATGAATTAAATAGAAATTAAATTAAATACAGTTTATTGTGTAAACAAACTTAACAATAATGGCCAGGAAAAATTAATAATTATATACATCGTGACTCTTATTTTGAAATGTCTGCAGTCTGCACTGTAGCAGGTTGCTCATTTAAGTTCAAATGAGGGAGATTAAATATGCCTTCTTACAAGCGTCTAAAACATATTACCATATAAACATTGTGTAGTAAACATTGTCATAATTCATCAACATTAGCTTATAAGCAATCGCATGGCATAAATGTGCGCTATTCATTGATTGCGCAGCAGTCAGATGTGCTGCTGCACTAGCCTGTAGAGCGCACAACAGCGCCGCATTTTCCCGCGTTTAGAACAGCACGTTACACTTCAAATGTGCGCATCTTCCACACAGGACAGCAGTCCTGACTGTGATCTTCCCAAATCGTCCCTCTCTATCATTTTCTTCTCGATTTTATTCATTGACGAAAATTAGAGTAGATTTTAGTTATAGTTTTTGTCATTCAAAACACATTTTTATTTAGTCATCATCTCGTTTTCGTCCGTGAAAAAATTCTGTTGTAATAATAAAGAAGCTGTCCTACATTCATTAGTCTCACTGTGTTGTGCTTGGAAAACTGCAACATCAAAAAAAAAAAAAAAAAGAGAGAGAGAGAGAAATTAATAAACGTATAGGCATCGCTATCGGCGAGTACTAGAAAAAAAAATATCAGTCCTTAAAAAATGGTATCGGTGCATCCCTAAGCACAACATTTTGTTTTTACTCTGAGTGTGCACAAATAAAAGAAGACATTTCACAGATTAGAATGGTGTATAACTCTTTAATTGTCCAATATTGACGGAGTATCACTGACATCTTGGCACCTGGTTTTGTTGTAGGGTGAGGGGGTTTGCTAATATATTCATTAAATATAATGAATAATTGTGTTTGATTGGTCCAGATGCTAAAACATTTATGTTTATTATTTGTAATCTTAATTTGCATGACTTGGAACATGGAATTACACATATGCTCTTCTAAACTTAACAATATTCTTTTACACAGAGGGAAGAACAAGAGCCGCAGACCAAAAGGGAGAGTGAAGATAAGAGCATCACTATAAACATTGACATCCCTGATGTTCTCAAGAAGAAGCTGGAAGATGACTGTTACTATATCAACAAAAGAAAGAAGGTATGCATGTGTTACTCCTTTAATAACACATACATAAAAAAGCATGATTTAATGCGGACCAGAACTTTCTAAATTAAGATGATTGAAGTGGAAACGTCACAACATCTCTCCTGGTCTACCTATAAGCTCAGATTTACTTTGGTTTCTTGATTGCATAATTAGTCTCCTTTAAGGGCATTGTCTAATGTTAACAAAAATGATTATTTAATTTTGTTTCATTGTTTCATTGACAACAGCTGGTGAAGCTTCCTTGCCTGATGAATGTAGTAAACATTCTGGAGTCTTATGTGAAACACTTCACCCTAAATGCAGCTTTCTCAGCTAATGAGCGCTATCGGTATCCTCAGAGCTCCACGCAGACCAATATGATTCCGCACTATATGCCACCTGAGAGGAAGTAAGTTGTAACCTTTTTTTTTCCTCTGTGTTAAATTGATCATATACATAATGGCACACTGGCTGTCCATCCATGCCTTCAACTCCCTGCTTTTGGTCTGAGACACTGGGATAGGTTCCAGCTTTTCCACCATCCTACATAGGACAAGTGATTTTACAGGGCTTGTTCTAAGTTTTGAAAATGCTTGATTTTAACTATGTTTTATAGGGTTTGAAATGTGCAGGAATTCTGAATATAGTCCTTGAAATTGCTTTATTTTTTGCCTTAAAATCCATTACAAATTTATTAAACCTTTATTTAACAAATTACCTATTATTAAAAAAAAAAAATCTACATCTCATTGCTTTATTGCTGCACAAGTACATAGACTTGAAAGTGCTGGAAAAATGCTTAAATTTCTGTACGAAAAAATCTGTACGAACCCTGGATTTGTAACTTGAACGTGCGCATCTTCTGGTGTGCACAGTCGCTTCATTATTTTAGCTGTACAAGGACAGTCCATAGATCTCATTCAGAGAAGTGCCATGACATGTATGAAAGTGAGGCCATGAGGGATAGACTTGCAGAGTTTTCAATGGCATCCGCTGTAAAGCTGTATAAAGCTCCTAGATCACTTATACTTTTCCACAGCTCATGTTGTCTGGGTTTTTTTTTTTCTAGTGAAATTTCTTAGAAAGATGTTTTTACAGTGTTTCATCAGCAGAACAAACCAAAAACACATTAAATAACAGTTCAACCCACTGAAGAGATGTATATCTATCCTTCACAGTCTTGCTTTCATTCCTGTAAAAAATCAAAGATGGCGCTGTTGCAAATAAGATCTATTATGCTTTATGATGTTGCAAACTGGCATTTCTTATACTATTTATTATCGTAATTATAAACACTGGTTGTAGCAAAAAATAGTTTCACCGTTTTCTGCACTAACTTATTCTTCTAGTAGCAGGCCTTGGCCAAAAGTTTTTGTAAGGTAGCTGGTTTATACTTCTCACTTGATGTCTGAAGTAACGTAGCTCTGTATAGCTCTTGCCACACAGCAGATTTGTAAACTCAGCCGTGTGTTTTAAGGCTGCATGTACAGACTGAAGGACAGCGATATCCTGCCAGTTTGGAATAAGATGCTGGTGTTGCCACTCATCAAAAAATCAGGATTCAAAAAAAATTCAGGATTTGCTCCAAAACTAACCATGATATTTAAAAAATGAAAAAGCGTTATCATGTTAATCATGTTAACAAACGAGACACTCTACCCGCACTCCAAGAAAGTTAGCTTGCCAGTGTGGATGTCTTTTGGATTACGTGAAAATGACTCGTTAAGGTGCCACCATCTACAAAAAAATTAATAATCATATTTTTCAAAATTCCTGCCTTGATCAACTTGATAAACTCCTAAGTAGTGCTGAGTTATTTACTGATAAATAAAAAAAAAAAAAGTTTCAGAATTTATGAAATACTTTTTTGTACTATGTACTGCGATGTGTCAAGAACATCATAACACTCAGATAGTTATGAGTCATGTGTCTTTTGAAAGGCCTCACAGAGTAGAATACAAGCATAATTGTTTTTTGACTTTGGACTAAATTTGAGTGAGTTTTTGTACGTGAAGCCCCGCAAGACCCATATGTAAATAATATACAAATGTGGCATTTATTTTCCTAACTTCATGAAAAATGCTCTGATTGTGGAAAATGGCACATCATTATTTTCAGCAGATTCTCATGATTTTTCAGCAATCTGTCAATCACAAGATATTCCTCACGGAGTTACTACACATAAAACCTTACAAGCACACATAGCTAAGTTAAAGCGAATGTAGCTTTCACATGAGGTTTTTTGCTCGTAACTTCATGAAACATGCTCCGATCATAGAAAATGGCACATCATTACTTAGTGGATGCTCCCATTTAAAACAAGTCCAAAATCAACATAATACATTGTGTCGATCACAAGATATTCCTCATGGACAAACAATTGTAAAAATGCCCATTAGGAGGGTTCAAGGGCTAAACAAAAAGCTAACCTCGGTTCAAAATGCTGTAACTTTTGATTATTTTATGCTATCACCACAAGATTTGATCCAGATGCAGCTCACATGAAGAACTTCACCAAAAAAGAATTTTCCTCCTACCTTATTTCCATCCTGAGTTGTAAGAAAGATATGTAAAATTATATTTAATTTTTTTGTCTTTTATCAGCAGTTTCATAGCATGAGAATGTCCATATGCAATGATTTTTTTTTTTTTTTTTTTCTAAAAATTTAAATTTTGTGTAGGTCACTGAGAAAAACAACTCTAAAAATGCTGGGCTTAAAGGGTTAAAATACTATAAAATAATAATATTATATAGTGGCTTATAGCGAATTAGCTCAAAAGGGAAATATGAATAATTAATCATAACTCGTTATAATTAATTATAAATATTTGAATCGGTTAATTGAATTTACTTGATGTAGCTGAATTAATATTACAATCAATTAATCTGTTTGGCCAGCGAACACTCAGTATTGATTGTCTATCAACTCTTCAGAAAGGGTATTTTCCCTTGCCACAGAAAAATATCGCTTTCTTAGGTAGCTGTGATCGTAATCATGATCAGGGACATTGGTTTTATAAGCAGATCAGAATCAACTCGCAAGAATGTGCACACAAGTTTTATTTAACTAATTCATGAACACCTAGCTAGACTTAACACATACATAGGAGTGGAAATGAATTTGAAACGTAGCATAACAGGGAACGGAGCTATAAAAAGAGTAATTTAACGAGCTGGAAGAACCATCAGTTTCTCACTCTAAAGCACCTTTGTTAACAAAGGGGTTCAAACTTAATGCTAAATCACCATGTGTTCAAATGTACGATACTTGCAAATTGCTTTAGCTGTTGAGAGCTGAGGAGAAATTCTTGATGGTTCAGTCCGATGGTGCTGAAGTTGTAATCAATATCTTCTGTGTTGAATGAAGAAAATGACAACAAACTTGCGCTGTTAATTTGACCCTGTTGTGGTCGGAAGTTGCGCATGGCTTGAAGTGAGTGAGGCCTGCCAGCCCGGCTCTGGGATCTCAAGCGACAGTAGTATCAAGTGACAGGTCTGTATTATCAGCAGTAACAAAGAGAAGAACCAGAAGAGAGAACATGATCTGCGTGTGGGCTTTTAACCTCTACGGAAGTCACACCTTTGAGTTTTGGCTTGACCAACGAGAACGCTGCATGTTGTGAAGATTGACTTTTACAATTGTGTGTTTGATCGATCCAGATGCTACAGGCTTGACAAAACCAACATATTGATCTACTATTTAAGCTCCTTCTTCTTCTTCTTCTTCTTCTTCTTCTTCTTCATGAAAATTAAAACAGTGTCTCCTCCTAGAGTTTTCAAGCTACAACCACCAAACTCTGGTCAGACCTTCAGACTGTTCCGACTCGGGTTGCTATATTTTTTTTCTAACTGATCCGACTTATGGTTTTCCTAAAAATGAACATTAAAAATCATAGAAATCCCATAAACTTACATTGAGGGGGTCAAAACTTTAATGCAATAACTCTATTGGAGTATTTAAAGTGGAAATGTGCTTCATTTGTCAGTCAAGTTAACATTATTTAGTAAATGGACTTACACTCTAATCAAAAATTATTAGGGCTGTCAATCGATTAAAATATTTAATTGCAATTAATCGCATGATTGTCATGAGTTAACTCGTGATTAATAGCAATTTAATCACACATTTTAATCTGTAATCTTTACATTTTTTCCGTAACAAAACATGGAAAGCTCAGCCAAACAGCTGATCATAGCTGTAGAGGGTGGGTTTTTATTTCTCATTGTAGCAAAGGTGTTACGGTGTTGGTTGCCTAAGTTCAATAGATACAACGGTAGAGAGACAAGACACACAGTGGAGGACAGATAGTGAAAGATAAAGACAGAGACAGTAGCTATGTTTACATGGACACTTTTTGTTTCAATGAAATCATCCCGAATGATGAATCTGAATGTAGTGTTTACATGGACACTAAATAAAGTGATCGGGTTGTTGTGCGTGCTTGCCACAAGTTTGAAATCGGAATTGATTTTTTTTTTTTTTTTCTTTTTCTTTTTTTAACATGCACTTTTGAGACTACGAGTACGTGAACCGTTGTATTGTGCTGCTTATATTTATCAAGCAGTAAAAAACACCCCTTCCCATGCCCAAAACAAGGCATCTGTGGATGAGAGTCCGAAACAAGGACTGGTGGGATGATGTCTTGCACCACTTCACAGACGACGAGTGGGAGATGAAAAGGGAGGTCACTATTGCATTGCTCCTGGATGTAAACATGAGTTTTACAGTGTTAAAGCAAAGGACAAAAGGGTCTCTTTTCTCAAAACACATTCAGACAAGTCCCACTGCCTCAAGATTTCCATAGTTATACTTGGTTATACATTTCCCAAAATGACTCTCAGAAGTTATGAGAATGAACCACAACCATTATAAACACCTGTTTGTCATTCCACAACACAGAGATCAAAGCTGATGCAAACCGCAAAATAAATATTTCTAATCATGATTCCACCAATCAGCACTCCATATGTTGGATAATCTCCAAACGTTATACCTAATCCCATTATTGTCCATGCCGTCATCTTTTTTGATATTTTTGCATTGTGTGCAATAATGTTTTTAACCAACTTTTCCTTCACTGCTGGAGCCCTTCAGTTTCCTTCATTTTCGTTCGCCTATTTCGTTCAGCCCGGAATTGCCTTGCAAATAGCACTGGGTCAACAACTTGATGGCAGATATTATGAGTTTATTTATTGCTTGTAACAATTGCAGCAACTAAGCAGAAAATCAAAGGCCAGAATAGAAACTATAATAATCTTCATTAATCCAACATAGCAAACCAATCCCGTGACGTCACATGATGTGGTACTACAAGATGGCGGCACCCTCGCTACAAAAGCTATAACAAAACAGTTTTTTTTTCTTTTTAATTTACATTTATCATATTTGTTATATATATTTTTAATTAGAGTGGAAATCCATTTATGAAATAATATTAACTTGACTGACTGCTTCTTTTCCACTTTAAGCTTCATCCACTATGTATCTATCACTGGCAAATCCTAGCAACTGGCTTAGGACAGGTTTGCAAAATGCTAAATCATGCTAGCAACATGGTAATTCATGCTACCAATGTGTTAAAACATATTAACAACGTGTTAAATCAAGCTAGCAACGTATTAAAACATGTTAGCAACATGTTAAAACAAGTTAGCTAATTAATGCTAGTAACATGCTAATCATGTTAACAACCTTCTAATTCATGCTAGCAGCATGCTAAAACATGTTTGTAATATTTTTTTTTTTTTTTTTTTTACTTTCTCTGAGTAAAACCTTCAAACTTCAAGCTTTTCAAAGTTATTTTATACTTTCAGACTTTTCAGACTTTCTTGACTTTGTCAAGCCAACATCAGAGTTTGTCATCAAACTTTACTTGTCTAGTTTCTTTTCAATTTCTTTGGCCATGATAACCGTGTAGTGAAAAATGGTGACAGCTGTAGTTCAGAGTATTGACCTGTATTTGTCCCATTGTATGTAGTGATTCAGGCCAGCTTCTTTTCATCGAGGGATCACTTATCAAATGTGTGGCAAAGGCGTTCTTGCACACTTTCCCCTGAGATGCGACCATGGGTATCCTCCACATTTATTAGGTCCTGTGCTAGATCAGTGGCCGTGTTTCCACTTTCGGGCCAAAGGTGAGGGTGCTAGTGCATGCCAGGGCCAGACGCGTTTCCACTGTCACTTCCGAGGCTTTTTATGTGAAATGGTAAATATCAGTTAGATTCAGCATGACTGATGTGCACTCCTGACACAAATTAATACATTACTGTTACTGTAACAAATGTGTTCTGGGGTTTCATGACCCTTTGACCAATGTAAAACATTGGTCAAATATTGATGTTGGAATCTTAAATCTTTAAGTAAAGAACAAACGTTCGCTTCAGTCATGCTCATTTTGCGATCTAGCTAGTTTTCAGTTAGCTGGTGCAATGGTGACGTCGTGTGACGTCATTCTATGGAGGCATGTTAAGGGCAGGTTTTAGGGAAGTGCTGCGGGGCTACTGGCCCGACAGTGGAAATGCAACTTGATTTTGGCCTCGGTGCTTGAGGTCCGAGGCTATTGGCCTTGCACGGCACGTTGTTAGCCCTGACTCACACTAGCCCGACAGTGGAAATGCGGCTAATAAAACCTCTTCCCATTTAATGAGATATGTATTAGGCCTATATATTCATTTAGATGTCAGCCTTTTCTGAAGATGATAATGCAGATTGGGCAAACTCAGCACAGGCTAGAGATTCTTCAGAAGGACCTTTGCTGCAGATATGCCATCCTCTGCAACTATCATCTTGCGAGCATTTTGAGAAATAATTGGCAATGCAGGGCTCTATGCTAACATTTTTCTTAAGGAGCACTTGTGTTCCTAATAAAAAAAATTAGCACAGTCAAAAATTTAGGAGCACTTTCTGATCAATAACAGACATTAACTTTACCATTACAGGGCGATATCTGTCCCTTTAAATTAATTTCCAGAGGCATTTTTACCATTTATAAGAGCATTTTTTTCTAATTTTCTTATTAAATGTATGCCATATTTTGTCATATTTTGTATGCCAACATATGTCATATTATGTCAATTTCTTAAATTAAAATGGAAGATTTGTTTTTAAATGTTAAACAATAAATTCAGTTAGAACAATACGACCCAATCAGACTATAACCAATCAAATGAAATAAAAAAATAAAAAAAATCCATATTTGCATTGCAAAAGTGGCACAGAAGCTCTATCTGAAGTGATATTTATTTAGACATTTACATAGACTGTTTAATGCAGCTCATGGGTAAATAATGTATGAATGTTTTAAATATAATTTTCTGAATTTAGAAATAGGTAAATATGTAAAGTGTTAAATATGAAAATCCACCAGTAGGTGGTGGGTGGCAAGTCTTAATGTGTGAGTCATTCATTCAATCGTTCACAACGCAGATTCATTCAAGAATCACTGTTGCTTGGAGATGTGCAACAGTTCTGGTGTTCTGGCGAAATAGAGCAACAACAGACAGTATTGTGGCTAAAATGTTAGGTAGTCACTTAATATCATCTTGTTTATTTGACTTTTGTATAAGATCAGTATCACATTTGCAATTATGCCAATACTCAGAGAAACAGGTGTCTGCTCATGTGGTATTGCTTAAAGGGTCATGAAACCCCAGAACACATTTTTTGAGATGTGAACAGATATGTACAGGTTGCATGTCACTGAAAACACTAATAGCACTCATAAAGTTTACCAACAAGTGGAAATTGGTTATTTTTGCATTTTTCAGAGCAATTTTGTACTTGAAAAGCAAAGTCGAAGCTACGTCACAAAATCTGATGCAGATTCGGGCCTCAGAGAGTGTAGATAGGCTTGCGGGGGCGAATCTATGTCACGGGGCTCTCTCATCTTCATCTTCATTTATATAGCGCTTTTCACAATACATATTGTTTCAAAGCAGCTTATTATTGAGCTAAAGTTGGTTTTTGATTGAATCACTTCCGTTGTAAAAATTGTTAATTATTACTTTAGGGGCCGCTTAAATGACACATTTCCTACTGGAAAAAAAAAAAAAACCCTGAATACCTTTAATGCATTCTTGCTGTTCATTTACTTGTTTAGTCTATAGGTTTGCGTGTTTGAGTGTGTATGTGCACAGAAGCTTGGTTTTGTTTTGTTTTTTAAAGTGATATTTGCCAAATTACTGGTCCGAGAAAAATTTATTCTGCGTTTATTCATGAGAAAGAGCTTGTTCAGTCCAGTCCCTGCACATAAGATTATTATTGCAGTATTATGCATGAGGAAGTATCACTTCTGTTGCTTCCGTCTCATTGCTTATTGTCATTAAGAGACATGGGTCATAGGTGCTCGTTTCCTCAGTGCTACATACAAAAATGCGTTTCCATGGAATGGAATGGAATGGACTATGACTTTCTGTTGTTAAATACTTTAGAAATTAAAAACTGATATAATGTGAACCTTTAAAACATACACCTAAAGAATCCTGCAGTCACTTTGCTATTTTCCCTTTACTTAGATTGCACAAAAAAAGTGATTAGTGAGATAAATACAAATAAATACTATCTTGATTAAATAAAATAAAGTTTCCTGTCAGGTTTTATGCATATGGTGGTGTGTTCTTTATGACGTTTTTTTTCTAAAATTAGATCCTCTTTCTAAAAAAAAAACAAGAAATATCACAATATATCACCTTTCTCACAGTATCGCAATACATCACAATATATCGTACCGTAACCCCTGTATCGTGATACGTATCGTATTGCCAGATTTTTGGCAATACACAGCCCTACCCTCAGCTTGATCTTTTAAAGGAAAAGCTTCAATCACATTTAGACAGTTAGAGATAATCTTGTCGATTTAAGGTTAGACACTGCAAGCATCTCTTGTGTATATTTGAGAAAGTCGATCGTTCTGCCTCTGTAGCGCATGATTTCAGCATGTCAGCAACATAGAACTCCTTCTCCACCAACTTTCTGGTGTCACTGCCCAGACTCTCTTCGTATTCTTCGGCTGCTTTCATGTTTTGAACTCGCATTCTGTGACCCACATTTTCGCTGTCAAAGTTATTGTTTCTGTACCACAGGAATCTTAGATAATCCCTATGGTCCCTCCTAACCAGAAAACAATGGAACATGTACTATATGTCAGCAGTAAAGCCACATTCTTTACGGAATCTCATCAGGACCCCTAGCAGGCTGTTATTCAAGTCAGGGCCTGTGAGAAGTACATTAAGTGAAACTCCCTCAAATTTTGTCAGGTTTCTTAGGATGATACACCCCAAACAGTGGAAAGTACCACACTTCCTGACCTTGCTGAAAATGTAGTGCAATCTCTGTATGCACATTTTTTAGCAGGTTATTCATAAAATACAGGAAGTGTGCTGTAGCAAATTAGCTCAAAAGAAATATGAATAATTAATCATAACTAGTTATAATTAATTATAAATATTTGGATCAGTTAATACAATTAACTTAATGTAATAAAATAAATATTACAATCAATTAACCTGTTGTCCAATGAACACAGTGTTAATTGTTGATTAATTCTAAGAAATGTTCATTTCCAGGGTATGGAAAATAACATTCTTATTGTACAGTACTACTCAGAGCATGTAGTCAAAATCGGCATGATTAGGGACTCCAGTATGAGAGCATATAACACGGACAACTTTACGTGTGACATGAACAAGACTTTATTAACTAGGCTAAACATTTAAACTACTCTAACATTCACACACATACATGCATACAGTTTACCAAGGGAAAGAGAGAGCTGAAGCAGAATACAGGACATACAGGAAAGTTACAGCATTGTTTGAAATTCAGCAGATCAACAGCCTTGAGCAAACCATCAGTTTAGTTCTAACATGCCCCTTCTTTAAAAGGTTAAAAGGTAAGGATACTTAATGTGTGAAATAATGAGACTAAGTTTGATACTTGCATGTCTCGCCAATTTGAATTAAACTTGTCCTGATGCAATTTGTTGAGGCTCCAGTTGATCCTTGATGATGTTGTCTCGATGAGAAAGAACCAGTTGGATTCAGAGGATCTTTGGTGAATGGAAGGACAAGGCCGAAGCCTGGCACAAGCTTGGGGTTCCTTAGAAGCTTCTAGCTTCTTAGCATCATCTTCACATCAGCATTTCTCAGTAAAAGAGAAGAAGAGAGACTGTGATCTTGTGATCAGTGATTTTAAAGGGTGAAGATGTCACACCCTCTTGAGGTGTCTGAGCCAATAAGGAGTTGTCCCCTTGGATGGAACCATACAAGTCTTTGTGCCTTTGGCAGGATATTAGCATAAGACACTGGACTGGATGAATGAGAGAATAACCTTCTAGATTCTTATAATACTAATGTGTCACAGAGTTAGCAACATGCAACATTAATTAACAAATAGGAAACGGAAGTTGGAGTCCATCAATACCAAACATGCTACCCATGTGATTTTAGTAATTTTAATTAAATTTTCAACTCCAAAACATTAATACCAAAATAGTTCAAAAGAGAGAATTAATACATAGAATAAACCCTATAAAAGGAAAGTCATGAGATGGGAAAATTGGATACATGTTTATACATTTCTCAAGTGGTTATATATAGAATATATAGGATTAAGAGGGTTTATTTGTCCTTCTCAGAAAGAATGAAGTCAGAGTCTCTAGTCTCTGCAAAATTCTTTCTGATCGTAGAAGTTCTTATCAGTTTCCCTGTGTCCTGTAACAGGATTAGTTCTGCCTGTGTGTGTTAGCCACGTTTGGGATGCTAGTTGCAGTTTTAGGGGGATGGGTTCACAGAACTTTGAGAGAGTGAGTTTCTGGATAATTCATTAAATAAAATGAATAATTGTGTGTCTGATTGGTCCAGACACTACAGTGCTTTTATCTGTGATCACTTGTTCAGAGTGTGACGCAGTGTGAGAAGACGTTTGAATGTATAGTCTTTGTTCTTGGGTAGGTGTTGTCTGGGCTCACAAAAAGGTAGCGCCGCAACCCAACTGTTGCAGCTGTCCTGAAAAAACTTTTTGTCCATGATATGGAGAAACAAAGGGCCGGTTGCCCGGTCATAAGACTAAGCGTTTTAAGTTCTGCGTAAAACTAATACCTGTTGCACCATCTGGGCATAGCACATGTCTGAGACTAAATCTTACGCCTAGTCAAAGGTAGGTGTAAAGTAGGGGTGGGACGGTTCAGATTTCTCACGGTTCGGTTTGTATCACGGTTTTAGGGTCACGGTTTCAGTACAGTTCATTATGTGCTATGTTCAGTAAAAAATAGGACAATTGTCAAATAAAGATAAAGAAAATAACAAATAATCTAACTACAAGAAATGGCACAAATAAATACATGAGAGCTAAGATACAAATAAAATAAACAATGCTTTACAGGTTTTTCAGGTACAGAAATTGAATAAAGTAATCAAATATAAAATTACACTGCATATAAACTTTTAATTTGAATAATTAAATAAAGATGAAACATTATTGAAGTTACAAAAGCTATTCAGTCAAGAGTGATTTCTTCGTGCTTTGTTGTTCGATTAACATTAAAACACATAGAGCAGGAATATTAATCTGCTGTCCCTTTAAGACATAATTCAAAGATCCAGTACACTGATACTGATACACATGCATTGTCTGTCTCGTTTTTCTCCTAAGAAATAACCTACTATGTTTGTTAGGATACTCGCTAAAATGGGCATGTTGACAATTTTTGTGTGAATTTGTCCGTTTAGGCGCAAGATTTGAAAGAGAATTTGCGCGAGAGTATGCGCGCTGTGACGCGGCTCTCTGTGTATGCGCTTTG
The DNA here is from genome assembly GCF_019924925.1 of Ctenopharyngodon idella. Taxonomy (NCBI): domain Eukaryota; kingdom Metazoa; phylum Chordata; class Actinopteri; order Cypriniformes; family Xenocyprididae; genus Ctenopharyngodon; species Ctenopharyngodon idella. The sequence goes on from NC_067220.1 coordinate 24,374,862, forward strand.
GATGAGTACACACACACACACACACACACACACACACACACAGACAAATCTCCTCACAGCGCGCAAGAGTTCTCTTTCGCGTCTCACGGATGAATGTTTAAATTGGCATGGTTTAAATTAGTTTAGTTTAAACACAGATGGCAACGTGAGATGTTCAGGTCTCACCTGCGCTTGCGCGCTATCAACACCCTGGTGATGATGGCGTAAATGACTGCTCATAGAGCATTCGGCATGTCATTGAACATTTGTTTACAATGAGTGACTGTTTTGTCCATGTTCTTTTGATCATCGCTGTTGTAACGTATTGGGAAACTAGAATGCATATCCATCGACTGAAACATACATTAGCCGAATCCGTCTGTCTGTTTTACACGTTGTTGTTTTCAACAAACCATATTATAGATGCGTCGTCAGATTTGGGATGAACCGCCCTTAAATGCCCTTTAATCTAGCACAGTTATAAACTCATTACAGTAGAGGCAGTTTGCCGGAGATGAGGCGAATCTGATATATCTAAAGTGCTGCAAGTCAAGAGCACTATTATTTATTTAATTAGTTTCAATTATTAATTTCGTAATACCTGGCTACTGATTGGCACATAGCCCATCTTGTTTCTATTTATTTATTGACTTATTCGTTTTTACTTTATTTAATTCCATGCCTGGTGGTGTACCCAAATAATTTGGGAATTCAACATTCGGTAATGAACCGAAATAAATCGTATAGTGCTCTTGACTTGCAGCACTATATATATGCTATATGAAATATTGTACTACAAATGAGAGCTAAAAACCTAACAATTTTTTTTTTAAATGTTGCTTAATTTTTTTTGTATATTTTCGCTTGGTAGTCTTATTTTATCTTTCATGCTAGATTGACATGAAGGATGTTGGCAAGCACTGCTGCTCACGAGCTACTCTCCGTCTGCTGCCTGTCTCACTGAAAATAAACTGGGATCTTGTGGTTGTACTGTACCACGTAAAATGCATCCCCTGACCAAGAGTATAAGGTATATTAATAAAATAAAGTAATAACAAATAAGTAGGTAAGTACAAACAAGCTGGGCAATGTGCCAAATCAGCCAGGATTTCACTTTTCCTGGCTGCTCGCGATGGCCAGTCCGGGACTGCCTTATATTTAGCACAGTTATTAGGCTATATTAATAATAAAAATGATGGCACTTCGGGTGAAAAAGGTCATCTTCTGTGTTCAGTCTTTTAAACCACTCCTCAACGTGCAGTGTAAATAAAACAGTTACGTCAATGAAATGATAGTAGCCTGGTCCGCAGCCACACCCCTGTGGTAATGGCACAGCCCACGGTGCAAATTACAAGACAAAAAATGGAAAATAGTAAAAGTAGAAAATAGGTTAAATTTCATTTATTCAAATGATTGTTTCTAAAGTCATAATTTTGCAAAAGTAAAATTGATAAAAAGGGGAGAAAATGGCATTTGCATTGTATGGTCTGAAAACTGAATTGTGAAGCATTACGGGGACCCGCGGTGGTATGGGTCTGTTATCTTTTGCCAGATGTCTTGCTTTTTTTTGTTTTTGTTTTTTTTATTCGTTACTGAATTGTTTTGCTTGCATACCAAAATATGCATATACTTACTGAATAGCTCAATAATTTTTCTTGTTTCACAATCTGAGTAATTTAATTTTCATTTTTTTCGGCTCAGCAATCATGTTTCATATATTCGTTGGAGCCAATAAATTCAAATTTGTAACCATAGTAACACGAATGGCATCTCAACTAACAGTGCGGTAGAACACTGCGCCTAGTCGTAGTTTTAGATGGTGCAACAGGTGTAAATATTCATCGGAAAGCTGGATGTAACTAAGTTCAGCGTAGAGCTTACACCCAACTTTTTTACGTCCAGCTGGTGCAACTGGCCCCTAGTGTTTTCTACAGCAATCTTATGATCATTCGCAATGCAGGAGAAAACTGAACTGAATGACCAATGTTTTGACCATTCTAGAGGTTGTTGCCATTATGGATTAACCCTCTTGGGTCTGAGGTGTGTGTGACATGCCCTGACGTTTGTGCTTATTTCTGTTGCTAATAACATTTTCATAGCTAAAGTCTGATTACACTGTAAACTCTGCTACAATAATATGTGGGCAACATGTATGTAAAAATTTGTAGTTTTGAGAAAATGACGTTTATGCGTGGTTTGTGAAAAGTATTTATTTTTTTTAGTCAGTTAAATAAGGCCATAAAACCCATACTGAATATTTATTCACAAGACTTTTGAAAACTGTATCTTGAAGCCTAGAATTTTTCTTAAACAATGTGGAAATCATCCTGCCCACTCATTCACAGAAAACAATATATCAATTTAAAATTTGTAACACGTTTTGTGTCAGGAAGGCTTATGGGGGTAGGCCTGAATCATCATGAATATTGATGTATTTCACACCTGAAAGACAAAGACCCCTCCCCTGATGGCCCTATCAGCTGAATGGGACTAGAAGAATGAATGTGAGAAGATTAAAAGAATGGCTTTTTGATTGTTTCTATTTTATTTACAACACAACACAATCCAAACATACATAACAAAAGACAAAAAGGCACGCTGATCTAAATACAGAGATTTGGACAGTCACACACCTTTGTGCCATTCCTGAAACAGTTCCTGTACAACATACCTGTCATTTCCAAGATGTTTGCTTTTTCATTTGACCATGTTCATGTAGAAGCTTGCTGATGTTGGTACAGTGCAGTCAGAGAAAAACAGTTTTAACCCTCTGGGGTCTGAGGATTTTTGTGGCTCTGGATAAGTTTTGACATGCCCTGACATTTGTGCTTTTTTCAGTTGCTTATAAACATATGAATGGCAAAAGTGCATTACACTAGGAGTTCCGGTTTCCGCTCGAAGGAGTAGGTTGGAAGTGAGGAGCACTGCCAAAAAATACACTCATATGGTAATTTGAGCCCTCAAAATTTGATAAAGCAGGGGCCAAATATAATATAAGTATCCTAACAACAAGACTTCTGCTATGAAGAGAAATTTACGGAAGGGAAAAGCGAAACAGATTCAAAAAAGAGTAAGTCCCTTCACAGTCGGCAGTCCAAAGATGGCGCAACGGAGTTCACACAAGAAACCACATCAGAGAATTCAATCTCGTTACAGACATTAAGAGAGGAACTGCGGGTATCAAGGGAAGCAGTTCTGGTGCAGCTAAAAGCTGAGATTGCGACATCGTTTAATGATATCAAAGCAAACATTTCCTCCCTGTGCGAAGAAATGAAAGCAGACATTCGTGCTATACATGACGAGCTAGCCGGTGAGCTAGCATGTCTCCACTCGGCACAAGCAGAGATGGTCAGTAATGTCAAGGAAATGGGAAACACACTCAAAACGATGGACAGCTTTGGAACAATCACATCAAGTGATTGCTAAAGAATGTAAGAAATTACAGGACAAATGCCTGGATCTAGAAAACAGAACCAGGAGGCAAAACCAAAACCCTTTTATGAACCTTGGTCAAGCCAAAGACCTAAAAAATGTGCGAGTTCTCTAAAGGAGAAAAAAAAAACATAATAGTTAAAAAACATTCTGAAAACAATAGGGCTTTAGCACCTATAAGGCATGCATTTTGGTCGGGCCCTAATGAATGGCAGTGTTGCTGAGTGTAATGAGTTTATCTACATACGATCTGCTGCGGAGCTTAATTGCTCTGGATAAGCCGGGTACTAAGTCATACGATGACATTGTGACTGTTGTAAAAGAACATTTCTCTCTGAAACTCTCAATTTAAAGATTTAGGTTTCATAACTGCAGCCAACAGGAGACAGAAACAGTAGCACAGTATGTCACAGTTTTGAAAAAGCTGAGTGAACACTGTCAATTTGGGACACGTCTACAGGATGCGTTAAGAGATCACTTATTGTGCAGGCTGAAAACTGAGTCAATACAAAAATGTTGACTGACAGAAGTGGCTCTCACATTCAAAAAGACAGTGAAGATTGTATTGCCTATGGAAACGGTTGTGAGGAAATCCCAGCAGTGGCTGTTTGAAAGTGAATTCACTGTCCTTACAATAGAAAAGGGGAAGCAAGCTCTTGTGGAAGAATAAACCACAATGGGAAAGATTGCTATTACAAAGAGCAGCAGTACCACAACTGTGGTAGAAATTAAAGGCAAATGCACGACTGAATGTAAAAAGACAAAGAAAATTGAAAAAAGAGTGAATTAGATCAGTGTTTCCCAACCACTAGTGTGCCGTGACAGGTTGTCAAGTGTTCTGTGGAAAATAAATAAAAAATAAATAAATAGAATAAATGCTACACAGTTAAGAATATATTGTTGTTGTTGTCAGGCGGAAACCTCGTATCTCTTCATTTTGTAATTTTTGTTTTATTTTATTTTTAAAAATCAATGCAATTGTTCACCCTTTATGCCTGTATGTGGGTTTTACAAATATTTAACCAATGAAAAGGATTTAAAAGAGCTTGTAACAAAACCATGTAACTCCATTGGATCCTCAAACTGTCAGTCAAACCTCATAACTCCGCCCTGCCTCTATCGTGAATGAAGTGCCGTGCGCAGTTTGGAGATAGATCTCTGCTTGTTTGCAATGCAAAGGTAAATAAAGAACTCATGTTTTTTTTTAAAAAAAGTACAATGTTATCTTTACTCAATAAACACTGTCTATAAAGGCTAATGTTTTATGTATTTGAAGAGCGGAGAAGAGTCTTTAGTCAGATATTTCCCACCTAGTTGTAGCCAATATGCTACTGTTTTAAATATCCCACTTCATCTTCACCTGTAAGTTGATGAAAACATAATGCGATGCACTTACTGTCTCAGATGCGGCCGTTCCAATGACAGACAAAATGTCATTCGCTTGCCAAACCTCACAACTCCATCTGAGCTTGATTTTCATAAAATGTTAATATTATAATGACACATGCACGTGTTTGACATATATAAAGCCACAATGCCAACTTTGATGACACAGTGTTTAATTATTTATAAAATGCAAGGTTTCCGCCCAACAGTGACGAGATGTAAATTAGTTGTTTTATCATCAATCACATTAACATCAAATAGCTACCTATATATGACCTTATTGTGTTCCTACCTGACTTAAGCTCAAGTTTCACATTAAATGTGAGTATTACTTTCAATATAATATCAAGTTTTAATATGCCAGTTGAAGCAATGGATGGTTGTGCAATTTTGTTGTTTTAGTGCGTAAGGGAGTGCCGTGGGATTTTGTTTTTACTTATCAAAACTAGTGTGGCAAGAAAAAGGTTGGGATACTCTGCATTAGATGAATGTGAAGGATTTGTCAAGTGATGACTTTTATTTTAGATTTGTTTTTGGTGTTTTTGCTTTTATTGAGATAGGACAGTATAGAAAATCAACAGGAATCAAAGTGGGAGAGAGAGGGGGACGGGTTTGGGGAAGGTCCCCAAGCCGGGACTCAAACTCGGGTTCTCTGAAGTGCAACTGCACTATATGTCAGAGCGCTGCCCACGAGGCTGCCTGCTCATCACTTTATTTTAATAATAATAATTAAAAAATTTGAACCAATGATGATTCTGAAAGAAAACAAGAAAAGAAGTTTACTGTTGCTAAAGTGACAAACACAAATTTCACGTGCATCTGCTCAACAGATAAACCTCACGCTTTTATTTCATTGTTGTTTTTAATTTTGTGAATATTTCTAACGCTTTGCTTTGTACATTCAGTTTAACAACATGAAGTTAAAGATGGTAAACTTTATAATTCATCTGAACTGTACATATTTTAACACTTACCTTATGTTCTCCGTTCATGGATTAAATACACGGCCTTGAAAGAGCGCATGCAGTTTTCTAACGCATTTACTTTGTCTCCTCAGGTAATGTCAGTGGTATGACCAATTTCAGATGTGGCCAAATTACAACAACAGTCGCTGCATATAAATATATTTTAATTGTTTAATCAAAATTATTGCTAGGGACAATTCAATAGTCACTGGATATTGGTAGGGACATGTCCTTAGCGTCCCTACTAAATTCTCCGCCCTTGAGGAACATTCTGTTGCAGTTTACTGATGCAATTTGTGTCGTGACAACCCCCCTCAGCCGTGATAGTTTTCACAATACAGTACGGCCTCTTATTGTATCCAAATGCATACATTTGTCCTTCTGATCTCTTACGTGAAGAGATGCCATTTGATACAAGTCTACTTTGAAATTTTACAGAAATTACTCAGATTTTGAAGCTAAGTGGGCTTTCTTTGTTCTCCCATTACAGTGAGGAGCTCTGTAAAGAAATGGTGGATGGTTTGAGGATCACATTCGACTTTACCCTTCCACTTATCCTGCTGTACCCAAACGAACAAGCTCAGTTCAAAAAAATAAGCTCCTCCAAGTTCTTCCAACCAATTACTGACAGCGCAGCCTGCACCAGTAGGTAAGAGAGTTCACATTTAGTAAAATGTACTGAAGACATTAGTTTGTTTTGGAATGTCTTAATTTAATTGTATTTAGTTCAAAATTTAATGTTAATTTTTAACTTTTTTATGGTTTACAAATGATTTAGAGGGCTGAAAATGCTATGAGATTTTTAAATCTCAAAAAATAAATAAATGAAAAAAAATCCTTGATGCAACTACAGTAATGCAAAAATCACTGTATAGCAGTGTTTTTCAATCCTGGTCCTGGGAATCCACCACTTATATTTTATGTTTGTTATTTGTATAAGTCCCCATGAAATCAAAATGGAAGTTTTTTGGCTTTTAGTATGACTATGTTATAAAGTCGCCCGTTTCACACTGCAAGCCTGAGCGGCGCGTAAGCAGCGCATGAGCGTAACTACATCGTCACTGCAGCTGCAGAGACGTGTGTGTATTCACACTGGAAGCGTTTGTACAGCGTCACAGCAGCGGCTCAAAGCCACCTATAAAGTGAGCATTTCTTTACAAAGACAGCTATAAATTTGTTTTTATAAGTTGGTAATTTATAAACTTGATAGTCTTGAAAATTTGTTAACATGGGGAGGTGTGCAACATTTGCATATAAACGTAAAATAAATAAATAAATAAAAGCCTCGTGTTATCCATTGCTGCACACAAATGAGGTAAGCTTTGTGTTTTACATCATCTGCCGCGTACACGTTTACAAGACGGCAAACTCAGCGAAAACAGTCAGCAAACTCGGGTTTGATTTGGATATGCTAGATATATCTGTCTGTGTAATAACTAAAAGAATGTTTATATATCATATTTTCTGGCTAGTTTACTTTAGTTTTTTATAATACACCATACTTTAACCCAAACTGAATAATTAAAAAAGTTTAAATGGGTAAATCTTCTATAAATATTTTTGATTCTTAATTTTCTTTTCTGTCGTACTCAAATTCTTGTTAAAACACATTAGACATGCTTATTCTGTGCATTTTGAACACTTTTTGTGTGAAATTCTATTTATTTTGTCCATCAAAAGTGTGCTTTCACTTTAATTGAGTGTCAGCAGCGCAGCAAAAATAGACTCGGCGCAGAAACCCTGCTTCACTGTTGCTCACGCGCTGCTCCTGCTGCCTGTGTGAATGCATCCATTGGTTAACGTGCACGCCGGGAAAAAATATGCGCTGCTCACGCGCTGCTGACGCTTGCAGTGTGAAACCGGCGTTACTGTTATCTATAAGCTAGTGTGCTCCAAAACAATGACAAAATTTTAATTTAGAAGATATAAGTGTAACACGGTATGTTGTTATGGGAAGAAGGAGGCAGGAACTGGCAAATGTTCAAACACTTTAATACAAAATAAACAAATACAAAACAAAAGTAAAATGGTGACAGTCCCTCATGGTTGACTGCCGCGCACACACACACACATAAGAAAACATAAAGTCCAGGCCTGGTCCTCTCTCGTCCTTCACTGTCGTCGCTCCTCCATTTATGCTTCCGGAGCTCCTCCATGAGAGATACGAGACCGGTGCAGTGCGTGGGTGACGCTACTTAGCAATCATGCCAACGGCCTCGCGCCGTTCTCTCACGGCTCTCGCCCCGCCCTGCTTGTTACGATAAGCATTCAAACTTTACAGTCTCTCATTTCTGGCAATATGGATGAATGATTTTGATGACAATACTCTGTACCTCAGCTTCTCATCAGATTATCTGTCCAATCAAATGCTCTCTAGAATCTAAAGCGTCCCACCCACAGTCAAACCAAAATGTATTCAGACACCTTGAACATTTCATTAATACAGTTTATTCACTATAGTTTAAAAAATGGTAATAAAATATGACAAGATCTCAGAGTTAAATCGTGTCAGAAAAAAATAATCTTAATTAAAGCTGCAAGCAGCGATGAAAGGGCCCTCGCACCCGGGCTCACCGCCACCCGGTGGCCTTAGGAAAACAGTGAACAGTGGGCGACATGTAAGTGAGTAAATACAGGAGAATTATGGCAAATTCATTTCAAACTGGCACACTTCCTGCTGCCAAAAGGCAGTGCTTTAACCGTAACTGAATATTGCCATGTAGATGCGTTCTGTTCAGGAGTATTGTCAAACATGTGAAGTTTGGAACAGATCGGACATTGTATACCTGAGTTACAACAACTTCCTGTTTCGTGGCGTTAATCACATACATTAGCACTCAGCCAAGTGTTGCATGATTTAACGTGTTTCTAGTATGTTTTGTACTTCGTGGCATATTGAAATGTGTTTCAGGGAGCGAATTACAGTGTAAAGCATTCCATTTCCTGTTGCCAGCAGGTGGCGCTATGACTATCTGAATATTGTCATATAGATGTCTTTAGGCCAGGACTCTTATCACACATGTGAAGTTTGGGGCAGATCGGACATTGTATGCCTAAGTTACAACGGCTTCCTCCTTCATGGCAAAATATCAGATTTTGTCAGGCCGCCACGGACACGGCCTTCAACGAAAATGCAAAATCTTTGCAATTTAACATTGCTAAGGTTTAAAGATTAGACTAACCATATATGATGTGGTTCTGGTTAAATCTGTATGAGGAGTTAATCACAGTGTAAAACATATCATTTCCGGTTGCCCGCAGGTGGCGCTATAACTGTAACTGAGTATTGTCATGTAGATGTCTTTAGGCCAGGACTCTAATAAAACATGTCAAGTTTGGGGCAGATCGGACATTGTATGCCGTAGTTAAAACAACTTCCTGTTTCATGGCGAAACATCAAACTTTTTCAGGCCGCCACGGACACGGCCTCCAGCGAAAACTCTAGATCTTCGCAATATAACATCGCAAAGGCCTTTAGATTAGACGGACCAAATATGACATTGATCTGATTAAAGCTCAAGGAGGAGTTCGTTAAAGTACACCATCTGGAAATAGCAAAAAGTGCAAAAATTTTGCAGAAAAAATCCAAAATATCTCACTTCCTGTTGGTTTTCAGATTTTGCACCAGGAGACTTTTTTTGTAGGGATTGGGCTGTTACATATGTTTACCGAATTTCATACCTGTATGTGAAACGTGGTGCGAGGGGCACTTCGTTGAAATTTTGTAGGTGGCGCTATCGAGCCATTTTGCCACACCTAATTCTGAGACCCATAACTTTTCAAATTTTCACCACTTCTGATGCGTGTGCAAGGTTTCATGAGTTTTCAAGCACGTTTAATGTTAATAACATGCTTTAGCAGTCAGCTAGGTGTTGCTAGCATGATTTAGAATGTTTCTAGCATATTTAGTAGTCAATTGCATATTTTAGTATGTTTCTAATAGTGCATCATATTGTTAAAAACGTCACTTCCTGTTGCCAGTATGTGGCGCTATAATTTTAACCAAATATTATCATGTAGATGTCTTCAGGGAAGGACTCATCAAATGTGTGAAGTCTGGGGTAGATTGGACATTGCATGCCTGAGTTAAAGCAACTTCCTCTTACACTGTATTAATAGCATGCTTTAGCACTTAGCTAAGTGTTTTGCTAACATTTTTCTAGCATGTTGCTAGCCTGCTGGCACATTTTAATATGCTGTCAGGAGACCATAACAGCGTTAAACATGTCACTTCCTGTTGACAGCAGGTGGTGCTATGACTATAACTGAATATGGGCATGGACATGTGTTCAGGACAGGACTTTTATCAAGTGTGTGAAGTTTGGGGCAGATTGGACATTGTTTGCCGTAGTTACAGCAACTTCCTGTTTCATGGCGAAACATCAAACTTTGTCAGGCCGCCAGGGACAGGCCCTTTTACAAAAACTCAAGATCTTCGCAATTTAGTGTCGCACAAGCCTTGTGATTACACAAACCAATTTTGAAGATGATCGGATTAAAACTGTAGGAGGAGTTTGTTAAAGTACGAGGCCTGAAAATGGCAAAAACTGCAAAAAAAAAATCGCACAGGAAATTCAAAATAGCTGACTTCCTGTTGTGTTTAGGACTTAGCTCCAAGAGACTTTTTTGTAGGTAATGGGACGGTGCACGTACGTACCAAATTTCATACATGTACGTCGAACGTCGCCCGAGGCGCACATCGTTGAAGTTTTATAGGTGGCGCTATCGAGCCATTTTGCCCCACCCATTTCTGAAACCTATATCAGATGTCAATTTTCGCCAGTCCTGACGCGTGTGCAAAGTTTTGTGAGTTTTCGAGCATGTTTAGGCCCTCAAAAATGCGATAATGTTTGGAAAAGAGTAATAATAATAAATATAGCTGTTACAGCAATTACGGGGCCAAGCACAAAAACGGCATAATAATCTAGCCAACATAGCTGTGAGCATCAGACCAACTGCAACAGTGAGACCTATTAAGATCATCTTAGGCAAAAGAGCTGAAAAATCAACAATACAGTAATAATAATAATAAAGATTTACTGGTTTATCACTTTCCACCAATAGGTGGCGCTGTGACCAAATTCGTGCGGTATGGTCAGAGTGAGGTGACAATGACAATCGTGAAGTTTGGTGTCAATATGTCAAAGCATTGCAGAGATACAGCCTCGAGTCATTTTGGCATCAAGACTCTAATTCTTCGCTGTGGTATATGAATACGGTTTAGTCTATTAACACGAAATACGTAACTTTTATTCTACATGGTCTGAAGATGATATGATTCGATTTTGGTAAAAATTGGATGAATGGTCTAAGAGCAGTTTGAAAAAGTAGGTTTTAAAGAAAATCATAATGGCGGCAGGAAGTTTGGCTGACTATTGTAAAATTGGCATCAATGTTCTCAGCATGACCCACGGAATCTAATAAGACAAGTCTCATAATAATAGGCCACATTTACATAAAGCTATTAGCATTTTTAATAAATGTTATTACAACATTTGACCACAAGGTGGCACTGTCTCGAAACCATTTGAGAACCTTCAAAGCATGGTGCCGATGACACATACTGAGTTTCGTAATGGTACACCAAAACATTCATATAATAGAACATTTTATAACATAATACTGTATTGTAGTTAATGTAAATTTCATGTTTTGTTCAATTATAGCGCCACCAAGAGGCACAGTCCCACCAATTTTTGTGTCCTCATGGTGACCCCATACATGTGTGTGTCAAATTTGGTGCAAATATCTCATTTCGTTTTGGAGTTATAGACATTTACATGTAAAAGATCATAAAAAATGACCCATGGATGACTTTTAGATTTTTTTTGCCATTTCTTATCAAAATTTTGACATTTGGGCTGTGACATTTAGTTAACCAGCTTAGGTTCCGTGTTTCCTACGCTGGTTTGGTCTTGATCGGACTAACGGTTTCAAAGATATTCACAGTCATTTTTTAAGTGCTAAATCACCATGCCGCACAAACCGTAAGTCGAAACCTAGCATGTTTGGTATCGTTGCACTCGGCAAGGATTCAGGAGTCTAAGGATGTGTCTCCCATGAAAATAAGCCAACCAGATCAAAAGTTATAAGCATATGAAAAATAAAATTCTCCACTAGGTGGCGCTGGTCCGAAACTTCTCAGGCTCCTTCAGGGCATTGTCCTGATGACCCATACCGAGTTTCGTAATGACACGCTAATGCGTTCGTAAAATACAGGATTTTAACACAAAATTCAAAATGTCCGACAGCCAAAATGGCCAATATGGGAAAATTGGATATTATTCGACTCAGCATGATGCCCCGAATCCTAGGATAAAGTTATAATATTTAGAGAAACCCATCAGAAGTTATGGGCAAAAATAGCCATTTTTCATATCTCTGCACCAGTAGGTGGCGCTGTGCCGAAACGCTGCATGATGCCTCAAGTCATGCTTGATACGATTCACTTTTGTACTAAGTTTGGTCTGAATATGATAACGCATTTCGGAGATATAACCTTGAGTCCACGTTGATTTTATTTGGGTGTTATTCAAGAACGGTTGGGTTAATCAAAAAGCTTTTAATAACTTTTTGTTGGCATGGTCTGAAGATGATCTGCTTCAATTTTCGTGAAAATCGGAGTAACGGCCTAGGAGGAGTTCGAAAAAGTAGGTCTTTCAGAAAATTCAAAATGGCGGAAAAATTTTCATGACGGAAAATGATGTCATATGGTGCAAACGATTCGTCTTGACCTAAGGAATCATAGGAAAACATTTTGTTTCTAACCCTTACGGTTCAAAAGTTACTAACATAGACATAAGTGCAAATTTGGACAGCTGGTGGCGCTAGAGGGATTGAGTTAGAGACTCCAAATTTGCTATGGACACAGTTCTGACTGTTCTCTAACTGTGTGCCAAATTTCAAAACTTTTTACCATACGGTTCTATGGGCTGCCATAGACTTCCAGAGCGGAAGAAGAAGAAGAAGAAGAAATAAAAAGAAATCTAACGGTTACAATAGGTGCCTACGCACCTTCGGTGCTTGGCCCCTAAATATAGCTGCAAGCAGCAATTACGGGGCCAAGCAAAAAAGGCACAACAAGCCAGCCAACATGGCTGGGAGCATCAGACCAACTGCAGCAGTGAGCAATTAAAGACCTATTAAGATAATTTTAGGCAAAAGAGCTGAAAAATGATATATACAGTCAATAATAAAGATTTACTGGTTTATCACTTTCGGCCAATAGGTGGCGCTGTGACCAAATTAATGTGGTATGGTCAGAGTGAGGTGACAATGACACTCGCTAAGGATATGACTCCCATGAAGATAAGTCAACCAGATCAAAAGTTATAAGCATATGAAAAAAATAAATAATTCTCTACTAGGTGGCATTGGTGCGAAACTTCTCAGGCTCCTTCAGGGCCTTGTGCTGATGTCCCATACCGAGTTTCGTAACGGTACGCTAATGCATTCATAAAATACAGCATTTTAACACAAAATTCAAAATGGCCGACATGGGAACATTGGATATCATTCGACTCGGTATGATGCCCCGATTCTAAAAAGACCACTTTTATGATTTTTGGACAAACTATCTGAAGCTATAAGCAAAAAGAGCAATTTTTTGTATCTCCACACCAGTAGGTGGCGCTGCACCGAAACTCAGCAGGTAGGCTCTGGTCTTGCTTGGGATGATATGTACGAACTTTGGTCTGAATATGATAAAGCATTGCAGAGATACAGCCTCGAGTCCAAATTGGGTGCTCTACGTTAAATTAATTTGCGTGTTATTTGAGAATGGTTGAGTTTATCAGAAGGCTTTTGATAACTTTTTGTCAGCATGGACTGAAGATGATCTGATTTGATTTTCATGAAAATCAAATGAAGTGTCTAGGACGAGTTCGAAAAAGTAGGTTTTTCGCAAAATTCAACATGGCGGACAAACCATAAGTCGAAACCTAGCATGTTTGGTATTGTTGGACTCAGGGATTCAGGAGTCTAAGGTGATGACTCTTTTGAAAATAAGTTGACCATATCCAAAGTGATAAGCATTTGAATATTTGATTTTACCACTAGGTGGCGCTGGTGCGAAACTTCTCAGGCTCCTTCAGGGCATCGTGCTGAGTTACAACAACTTCCTGTTTCGTGGCATTAATTGCAAACATTAGCACTTAGCCAAGTGTTGCATGATTTAACCTGTTTCTAGTGTGTTTGGTACTTTGTGGCATATTGAAATGTGTTTCTGGGAGTGAATTACAGTGTAAAGCATGCCATTTTCTGTTGCCAGCAGGTGGCGCTATGACTAACTGAATATTGGCATATAGATGTCTTTAGGCCAGGACTCTTATCACACATGTGAAGTTTGGGGCAGATCGGACATTGTATGCCTGAGTTACAACAGCTTCCTCTTTCATGGCGAAACATCAGACTTTGTCAGGCCGCCATGGACACGCCCTTTAGTGAAAACTCTAGATCTTCACAATTTAACATCGCTAAGGCCTTTAGATTAGACTGACCAAATATGATGTGGTTCTGGTTAAATCTTTATGAGGAGTTAATCACAGTGTAAAACATGTAATTTCCGGTTGCCCGCAGGTGGCACTATGACCGTAACTGAATATTGCCATGTAGATGTCTTCAGGCCAGGACTCTAATAAAACATGTGCAGTTTGGGGCAGATTGCACATTGTATGTCTGAGTTACAACAACTTCGTATTTCATGGCGAAACATCGAACTTTTTCAGGCCGCCACAAATACACCCAAATACACGATGAAAGGGCCCTCGCACCTGAGCTCACCGCCACCCATTGCCCTTAGGAAAACAGTGAAAAGTGGGCGACATGCATGTAAGCGAGTAAATACAGGCGAATTATGGTAAAATCATTTAAAAGTGCCACACTTCCTACTGCCAGCAGGTGGCGCTTTGACCATAACTTTGACCACCCTCCAACGAAAACTCAAGATCTTTGATATTTATCATCACTAAGGTCTTAAGATTAGACTGACAACATAGAATGTTGATCTTGTTAAATCTCTATGAGGAGTTAATCACAGTGTAAAACATGTCATTTCCTGTTGCCCACAGGTGGCGCTATGAATATAACTGAATATTGCCATGTAGATGTCTTCAGGCCAGGACTCTAATAAAACGTGCAGTTTGGGGCAGATTGGACATTGTATGTCTGAGTTACAACAACTTCGTATTTCATGGCAAAACATTGAACTTTGTCAGGCCGCCACAAAGACACCCTTCAGCGAAAAGTCAAGATCTTCGCAATTTAACGTCGCAAAGGCCTTTAGATTAGACTGATCAAATATGACATTGATCTGATTAAAGCTCTAGGAGGAGTTCGTTAAAGTACAATGTCTGGAAATGGCAAAAAATGGCAAGTTATTTCAAAATATCTGACTTCCTGTTCGGTTTCAGATTTTGCTCCAAGAGACTTTTTTGTAGGTATTGGGCTGTTAAGGCCGGAACACACCAAGCCGACGGTTGGCCGTCGGGCAGTTTTTGTTCGTCGGCTGACTAAGTTTTCTCAGTGTATTCTGCACCGTCAGCTGAAGTTGGTCCTCGTCGGCTTTTTTCCGGCGAAATGTTGAATCGGCGCTCGTCGGTCCGTCGGGCCATCTGATCATTCTGATTGGCTGTTCAGCTACTGCCACCTGCTGGTACGGAAAGGCATTTCATCTTGTGCAGGCGCAGAACGGACGTGCTACTTGGCCGTCGGGTATCGAGCGTCGGTTTGGTGTGTCAGGGCAACTTTGGACACAGACGCTGCCAACGTGAGCCAACCCCGCAGTCTGCTTTCATCACCGCTAGTTCGTTGGCGTCGGCTTGGTGTGTTCTGGCCTTTAAATGTGTGTACCGAATTTCAAAATCTATGTGAAATGTAGCGCGAGGGGCACTTCGTTAGGTGGCGCTATCGAGTCATTTTGCCACGCCTAATTCTGCAACCCATAACAGACGTAAATTTTCACCACTTCTGACGCGTGTGCAAAGTTTCATGAGTTTTCGAGCACGTTTAGGCCCTCCAAAAAGCGATTCACTTTGGAGAAGAAGAATAATAAACGGAGCAATTCCAATAGGGTCCTCACACCATCGGTGCTCGGGCCCTAATTAAAGCTGCAAGCAGCGATGAAAGGGCCCTCGCACCCGGGCTCACCACCACCCGTTAGCCTTCAGTGAACAGTGAACAGTGGGCGACATGCATGTAAGCGAGAAAATACAGGAGAATTACGGCAAAGTGGCACACTTCCTGCTGCCAACAGGTGGCGCTTTAACTGTAACTGAATATTGCCATGTAGATGTCTTCAAGCCAGGACCATTATCGAACATGTGAAGTTTGCAGCAGATTGGTCGTATGCCTGAGTTACAACAACTTCCTGTTTCGTGGCGTTAATCACATACATTACCACTCAGCCGAGTGTTGCATGATTTAACATGTTTCTAGTATGTTTGGTACTTCGTGGCATATTGAAATGTGTTTGTGGGATTGAATTACAGTGTGAAGCATGCCATTTCCTGTTGCCAGCAGGTGGCGCTATGACTAAGTGAAAATTTGCATATAGATGTCTTCAGGCCAGGACTCTTGTAAAGTTTGGGGCAGATCAGACACTGTATGCTTGAGTTACAACAACTTCATGTTTCATGACAATAATAGCATGCTTTAACAGTCAGCTAGGTGTTGCTAGCATGATTTAGAATGTTTCTAGCATGTTTAGTACTCAATTGCATATTTTAGTTTGTTGCTAATAGTGCATCATATTGTTAAAAACGTCACTTCCTGTTGCCAGTAGGTGGCGCTATTACTGTAACCGAATATTGTCATCTAGATGTGTTCAGGGAAGGACTCTTATCAAATGTGTGAAGTTTGGGGTAGATTGGACATTGCATGCCTGAGTTACAGCAACTTCCTCTTTCACTGTATTAATAGCATGCTTTATCACTTAGCTAAGTGTTTTGCTAACATTTTTCTAGCATGTTGCTAGCATGTTTAGAACTTGCTGGAACATTTTAATATGCTGTCAGGAGTCCATAACAGTGTTAAACATGTCACTTCCTGTTGCCAGCAGGTGGCACTATTACTATAACTGAATATGGGCATGGACATGTGTTCAGGACAGGACTTTTATCAAGTGTGTGAAGTTTGGGGCAGATTGGACATTGTTTGCCTTAGTTACAGCAACTTCCTGTTTCATGACGAAACTTTGTCAGGCCGCCAGGGACAGGCCCTTTGACGAAAACTCAAGATCTTCGCAATTTAGCGTCGCACAAGCCTTATGATTATACAAACCAAATTTGAAGGTGATCGAATTAAAACTGTAGGAGGAGTTCATTAAAGTACGAGGCCTGAAAATGAAAATGAACCGTTGAAGTTTTATAGGTGGCGATATCGAGCCATTTTGCCCCACCCATTTCTGAAACCTATATCAGATGTCAATTTTCGCCATTCCTGACGTGTGTGCAAAGTTTCGTGAGTTTTCGAGCATGTTTAGGCCCTCAAAAATGCAATAATGTTTGGAAAAGAATAATAATAAATATAGCTGCAAGCAGAACAGTTGGAGCCTGACCAGTTAGTTGAGTCAGATGATTCAATAATATTTTAAACAATAAGAATAAAATATATACTGTAACAGAAATTAGTCTTTGATCATCTCTAAATATATACATTAAAATATAAAACTAACTAAAGCCTTTTATAACTAAAATGTGTTCTTGTCTTCTCAACCCTGTTTAAAAATAGATATTTGCTGCCCTCTAGTGCTTATTCTATATATGACATTTGAATATTTTAATTATTTTAACCAAAGAGCAGTTATCTGCCTAATTTAAATTTACACATACTTGTAATTAAAAAATGATTTAAAATGTGTTTATTTATAATATTTGTATTATTATATACTGAAATAAAGGGTGTATATTTATAAAATAAGGGTGTATATTCCCTTCTTTGTCCTCAATTTAATCACTTACCATGGCAACAATGTTTGAGATATCCAACATCCCTTTTCAGTTTAACAACTTCAATGTCTTAGCAACAAGTTAAAAAAAGTTTGGTGTAAATTGTATAAAGCCTGTAGGAGTAGTAGTATAAAATTGATAGCCTGTTTTTAAAAAAAATCCACATTCAAACCAATATATCTGACTTCCTGTTGGTCGGAGCTAATGACTGTAAATTAGAAAGTTGTCCGGCTTAATGAGACCAATATGTGTACCGAGTTTGGTGACTGTAGGTAAAAATAACCCCCCCACTTTTGTCAAAGGTGGTGCTACTGAGCCCATCCACCACGCCCATTTCTAAGGCTTTGTCCATGTCTACTGGTTGACAATATTTATGCGTGTGTCGAGTTTCATGCAATTTTAAGCATGTTAAGAGCCTCAAAAACACTCAAGAATATTATTAAAGTTTGACATGTTGCCATGACAACAGTGTTTAAAATATCAAAAATCCTGTCACAGGTCTACATCTGCTGTGTATTGACATTACACTGATGAAGTTTGAAGCACATCAGGTAAAAATAACAGTGATCTCAAAGCATTTTGAAAGTGACACACTTCCTGCTGCCAGTTGGTGGCGCTATAACTTTGACTCACAATAGTCACATCCATGTGATCGGACTCCTACAACCAACACACTGGTGAAGTTTCATAAAAATCAATCAATGTATGCAGACATTATAACAATTCCCTTTTCTCGCCATAAATTCGTTGCCTCACCACGGCCAAACCGTTCGAGATATCAAAAATCTGCTGGCAATTTTTCATCATCAATGTCTTGACTTCATGCTGACCAAGTTTGGTGGTGATCGGATTAATCACCTAGGAGGAGTATATTAAATTCCAGAGCATGCATTTTTCAAACAACCCATAATAGCTGACTTCCTGTTGAGCTGGCGTATAACTTAGAGCACGAAAGTTGTTAGGCCCGATGAGGTCTATATGTGTACCGAGTTTCATACTAATACGTGCAAGCGCGTTTGATATATGGACCAAGTTTTCGGACCCTGTTCAAGGGGGCGCTGTCGAGCCCCCCTGCCACGCCCAGGTACCAGCTTCTGCCCGGCCATGATGGCCGCGGATTCCGATGTGTGTGCAAAGTTTCAAGAGTTTTCGAACATGTTAAGGGTTCCAAAAGTGCCAAAAACATGGAAAAAAAAAAAATAATAATAATAATCCTAAAGAAAACAATAGGGCCTTCAGCCTTTGGCTTTGGCCCTAACAATAATAATAATAATAATAATAATAATCCTTAGAAAAACAATAGGGCCCTGCGCCTTAGTGGCTTGGGCCCTAATAAACGGAGCAATTCCAATAGGGTCCTCACACCATCGGTGCTCGGGCCCTAATAATAATAATAATAATAATCTTAAAGAAAACAATAGGGCCTTCAGCCCTTTAGGCTTTGGCCCTAATAATAATAATAATCCTTAGAAAAACAATAGGGCCCAGCGCCTTAGTGGCTTGGGCCCTAATAAACGGAGCAATTCCAATAGGGTCCTCACACCATCGGTGCTCAGGCCCTAATTATGTCAGATAACACTTAAAGGGAACCCCTGGTATTAAGACTTGTATGGCTTAATATAACGTAAATGATTTCTCTTACTGAAATATGTAGTAGAACCCCATGAAATATTTACGTTATTTAAAAAATTCATGACATATTTGGACAATGGCAGCGCCATTTTGTTTAGGTGCAGAGTGCGTTCTACAGGTGCATCTCAATAAACTAGAATATCATGAAAGTTTTTTTTTTGTTTGTTTGTTTATTTTTATATAAAGTAGTAAAATATTTAGTAAAGTAAAATATTTCCAGACTTTTTTGTTTTCATTTTGATGATTACAGCTTGCTGCCCATCAAAATCAAAAAATCAGTATCTCAAATTATTAGAATATTTAATTTCGAGTTCTATTAAATTACCATTCTCAGAGTATAAATATTGGGTTCAACAGCAGTCATGGGGAAGTCTGCTGACTTGAGAGTTGTCCAGAAGACGATCATCAAGATCATCTACAATGAGGGTAAGCCACAGAGGATCATTGCTGAAAGAGCTGGCTGTTTGCATAGTGCTGTGCCAAAGTATATTCATGGAAAGTTGACTGGAAGGAAAAAGTCTGGTAGGAAAAGGTGTACAAGTGAAAGGAATGACCGCAGGCTTGAGAAGATTGTCGGGCGAAGCCGATTTAAGAACTTAGGAGAGCTTCAAAAGGAGTGGACTGAAGGTGGAGTCAGTGCATCAAGAGCCACCACACATAGACGTCTTCAGGAAATGGGCTACAACTGTCACATTCCACGTACCAAGCCACTTCTGAACCAAAGACAACGTCAGAAGCATCTTACCTGGGCTAAGGAGAAAAAAAACTGGACTGTTGCTCAGTGGTCCAAAGTCCTCTTTTCAGATGAAAGTAAATTTTGCATTTCATTTGGAAATCAAGGTCCTAGAGTCTGGAGGAAGAGTGGAGAGGCACAGAAACCATGTTGTCCAGTGTGAGGTTTCCACAGTCAGTGATGATTTGGGCTGCCATGTCATCTGCTGGTGTTGGTCCACTGTGTTTTCTGAAGTCCACAGTCAACGCAGCCATCTACCAGGAAATTTTAGAGCACTTCATGCTTCCTTCTGCTGACAAGCTTTATGGAGATGCTGATTTCATTTTCCAGCAGGACTTGACACCTGCCCACACTGCCAAAGGTACCAAAAGCTGGTTCAATGACCATGGTGTTACTGTGCTTGATTGGCCAGCAAACTTGCCTGACCTGATCCCCATAGAGAATCTATGGGGTATTGTGAAGAGGAAGATGAGAGACACCAGACCCAACAATGCAGATGACCTGAAGGCCGCTATCAAAGCAACCTGGGCTTTCATTACACCTGAGCAATGCCACAGGCTGATTGCCTCCATGCCACACCGGATTGATGCAGTAATTCATGCAAAAGGAGGCCCAACCAAGTATTAAGTGCATAGAAATGAACATACTTTTCAGAAGCCTGACATTTCTGTTTAAAATGTCCTTTTTTTTTTTTATTGATCTTATGAAGTATTTTAATTTATTGAGATAGTGAATTGGTGGGTTTTTGTTAAATGTGAGCCAAAATCATCACAATTAAAAGAACCAAAGACTTAAAGTACTTCAGTCTGTGTGCATTGAATTTATTTAATACACGAGTTCCACAATTTGAGTTGAATTACTGAAATAAATGAACTTTTCCACAACATTCTAATTTATTGAGATGCACCTGTATGTCGATGACATCAAATGGTTGCACTCGGTGAGCTACTGACACTACTCTGTTGTTATTTTTACCGCAACACAACTCGGAATATAATATACGATGTCACATTGTGCAGCTTTTGGTTGTAATTTTCAGTCGAAGGGCAACAAGAGAAGCGATGTAAGTCTTTACTGCTTTACTAGCGATAAGAGGAGAAAAGAAGTTGTGAAGAACGTGGACAAATAAAACTTCCTAACTGCGTCTTTGTTCTCTCCACTTAAGCCCTGATGCCTTTCATTACTTTTCATCTGTATGTTTTGGTGCAATGGCAATCTAGTAACGCATACAAGTCTTAATATCCGCGGGGTTCCTTTTAAAACACGATCAGCCTTTTCAATATGAGCCAGAGCACAAAATTAGTGAGGGTGAAAACATTGAAGACATGCAGTGTCTCTGTGGCTATTCGAACAACTGTTGTATGATTGACGTGTAAAAATTGTCTGATATGTCACCTGAATGCATTACATACAGTTAAACGTGCTGAGAAGATATATATACGGTTTCATGCGATCACAGATATCTTGTGAATCAAATCGCACACAAGCTTTGATTCAGTCTGTCTCAATCGAGATGTGTTATATAGGCTGTCCTTGTCAGTCTCCACGACAGGTGCGGCATTTGGTTAAAGCATACACTTACCATCGGCAACTGTAAGCTCTTTCAGTAGCTGTGGCCTACTAAAAGCCTCAAAGGCATCAGGTCTAAAGTGAATAGAACAAAGACACGGATCTTTAGGAAGTTTTATTTGTCCATATTCTTCACAACTTCCCATTCTTTTCTCCTCTTTTCACTAGTAAAGCAGTGAAGACTTGCATTGCTTCTCTTGTTGCCCTTCGACTGAAAATTACAACGAAAAGCTGCACAACATGCATTGTACGTATATTATATTCTGAGTTGTGTTGCAGTAAAAATAACAACAGGGCAGTGTCACCGAGTGCAACTATTTGACATCATCAACATAGAACGCACTGTGCACCTAGACAAAATGGCACTGCCCATTGTCCAAACATGTCATGGATTTTTTAAATAACATAAATCTTTCATGGGTTTTCTACTACATATTTCAGTTAGAGACATCATTTACGTTATATTAAGCCATACAAGTCTTAATACCAGGGGTTCTCTTTAAGCAAAACATGGTCAGGTCAAAGTGTCTGAATAATTTTTAGTTTCAAATTTTTATCAGTTTTACTGGTAGTCCACTGTATGAAGAATTTTTGGATATAATAGTCACAGTTTACTTTATTTTGCTGTCCTCACTTACATAAATGAACTATAGTGTCCTATACCCACTAGTAAAAATATATCAAAAATATAAATGTCTGAATAATTTTTGGTTTGACTGTATATAGACGCTGAAGCTGTGGCTAAAATCGATCATTTGTTCACACATTTACTATTTTCTGCATGGTGAATGGCACATATTGGACTGTATAGGGGATAGGGAACGATTCAGGGAGTGTAAATATGCTTTCCATTGGGGCGAATGAAGTTTGGTTTCACGCTAGTGTCATGTGAACCGCCACAGTACATAGTCTGCTCTGGTCCAAAGACACAATAGCACAGGATGGATCATATGCGCAAGTCAGTGCAGACCAGAAAACGTATTGGACCCATTTGAATTCTGCACAGAATGCTATATTTTAAAGCGATATGGATGAGATTAAAAGGAGAAACGGTTAGAGATTAGGAGGAAACTGCAGCTTTACCGAGCTCAACAGCTCTGTCCGAGCTGTGATATAAATGAAATGCTATTAGCTATTTAAAAAAAAAAAAGTAGAGGAGCTGTTCAGTATGTCCTGCCCTGTCTTCCTGTTTCAGTGGAAATTGCATCAACACATTGAATAATGCTGCACGTTTCAAGGCACTTCAGTGGGCCTTTATGGACCTGATCGTCGGCTTATTAGATGAGAGCTCCATGAACTGAATTAAGTGTGTCAGATAAGAAAAACATACAAAATGGGCAGAGCAGTGGGTCCCCAGGACCAGGATTGAAAACCAGTGCTGTACAAGATCTTTGATTTGACTCATTTATACTACGATCTGGGGTTGCCCTGATTCCAGATCTTCAGTAGTTAATACAAATGTCTTGTCACCTTAGTTATGTCTCACTGTACATTATTAGCTAAAGTAATACAATACAAAGTAACGTGTTGTTCCAAATATAAGACTATATATATATATATATATATATATATATATAATTTTTTTTTCTTTTTTTTTTTTTTTCTTGGAAATACATCTGAAAAAATGGGGTCGTCTTATATAAAGCAGCCGCTTTGAAGATTTTGAGTGTGTCAGTATGTAGGCGAAAAAAGAAATGAGGGGCTGCATCCAGTTTGAAATGGAGACTACAGATGCAGAGTTTTTTCAGATTTTCTGTAGCTGTGTTCTCTCCATATTTACGATTCTTTGCAGCCTTTAGCCACTGCCTATAATGCTCTAGATACTTAAATAGAAACTGAAAATAACTCCCACTAAATGTTTATTCTTTGAATTCTTGTATCTGGGAACAATACAAGTCAACATCATTGTGACTAAAAGTTTGTTAAGGAGTATTTCCTACTCAAGCAAGGCAGTATTTGACTCTGGTCAAGCCTATTCAGTAGGAGCAGATTGGGAGTGGCTTTGAATGGCAATGTGCTCAGGACATTATGGGTGTTGAAGTTGAAGAAAAAAAATCCAATAGACTTACATTTATGTCATTTTTGGTGATACAGCTAAGACTAAAAGATCATTCTAAAATGTAAAGGGTCTTTTGTTTGTGAACACTCACAATAACAAAATGTTGTCCTTTTGTAAAATATAGAAAACAAACAAGGTGCACTTTAAGCTGTCTCTGTCTCCATGAACTGCTTTCTGGAGTGTGTCTCAAAAATGAATTGAAACTCAGCTTATACTTGCCACAGGCATGAAAACATGTCTATAGAAAGCTTGAAATGTCTACTTTTAAATGAACTCATTTTAAATTGAAAACAAAAATCCTTTATGTAGTCCATATGAAACCAACGTGAGGTACAGGCCTTTCCCGTCTGAATTCATTATCTGTAATGTGGTCACACCCACACGCAGCACAGGCTATTTATACGGTAATCATCTGTTTGAGCCAGACAAACATGTAAACACCTCCCATCACCTCAATCAAACAAATCATTATGCTGTAAGTTTATCTACCCAGGTGAAAAAAAAAAGTACACTTCTATAATGTACTTAAAGTGCTTTATTTTCACGCACTAATTTTTTATTTAATATACTAAAAATTATTTTTTAGTACTTTTAAGATAATCTTAAGAACATCTAAGTGTACTCAACTGTGCTATTTCGAGACACCATGAAATATAAACTAAAATGTGCTTTTAATATACTATCTCTGTATTTAAAAAAAAATAGTTACCACTTGTAGTACACTATGGGTTCAAATGCACTATAAGTAGTATCTAAATACATTTTTTAAATACAGAGATGGTGTTTCTTAAGATAATCTTAAGAAGTACTAAAGAAGAATTTTTAGTATATTAAGTACAAAACTAGTGCACGAAAATAGAGCACTTTAAGTACATTATAGAAATGTACTTTTTTTTTTCACCTGGGTACTTTTCATCATTTTTTTGAAGAAGACAGACTGTGAAGATAAAGCCTTGAATTTACCTCAGAAGATCTCTTTCAGATGCACGGATTGATCCAGCGGAGGATATCATTTCTGATTAGCAAGTCATTTATTCTTTCTTACTTGAGTTTATTTTTTACATAAATTTGTACACATTTTACTTCTTTCCAGACTGCAATGTGTAAAATATATAGGCAAATAGGCAACATTTTATTAGATTTAAATGTTGTATGACTCTAGGGCTGTCACAATATCAGATTATCCACTACACGATTATTGTGGCTAAAAGAATTCATGATAATGATATATCATGATGTTAGTGAAAAAACAGATGTTAGTCTTATCTGAATCAGTACATGAAATCACAGTGATGGGTGATAGAAATTGTAACTCAAATGACATTTAGAAAACTAGTCCTGTCTGAATAGTGATATAGTGTCATAGTTCAATTTCAATAAGTTATCATTTTTTGCAGTTCAACATTTTTATGTGGGTAAATGGGTAATCAGTCAAAGGTTTAACCCTCTGGGGTCTGAGGCTAATTTGGGGCCCTGAAGAAGTTTTGACATGCCCTGACATTTGTGCTTTTTTCAGTTGCTTATAAACATATTAATGACAAAAGTTTCATTACACTGTATTCAGCAGAAACTAGGCTACAATAATATGTTAGCAACATGTACATGTTTGTATTTTTGAGAGAATTATGTATATGCATGGTTTTTGGAAAAAGAAAAAAAAAAAGTAACTGAAATAAGGCCTCAAAACACATAGTAATTTTTTCACAAGACTTTTGGGAACTGTATATTTTAGTGTAGAGTTTTTGCTTCAAAGTGATGTTAAAATCATTCTGCCTACTCAGACACATAAAACAATGTATTGATTTTAAATTTCTAAGACTTTTTGTTTAGGAAGGCCGTATGCACGGAGGCGTGAATGTTCATGAATAATGCTGTGATTCATACCTGAGG
Organism: Ctenopharyngodon idella; assembly: GCF_019924925.1. Lineage (NCBI taxonomy): Eukaryota > Metazoa > Chordata > Actinopteri > Cypriniformes > Xenocyprididae > Ctenopharyngodon > Ctenopharyngodon idella. The sequence goes on from NC_067220.1 coordinate 24,400,452, forward strand.
AGATTAAGACCCTGCCCCTAATGAGCTGCATAATGAGCCATTCAGTCAGGAATGTAACTTAGTGAACTAAGAAAGAATGCAATGACAAAATAAATGTCATTTTGGTTTGTAGTTTATTTAAAATATAGTTATAAATGAAAGTCAAAGACACATTTTGAGTACACAGTTATACCTGGAAATAAATCCAGGTTAAAAAAAAAAGCTTTCCTGCTTCCAGTTAGTGATCTCATTATCATATGCATGCAGTCCAATGTGGGCCAATATCTGGTCACTATAATTCTCAAATCTTCAAATCTGTGAGATAAAGGGGGGAAAAAACCCGCTGTGAGCTTGCTGATAACAGGATCATATTTAAAACAATGGTTTTCTATTTTAATATACTTTAAAATATAATGTATTTCTGTGATGCAAAGCTGAATTTTCATAATTCATTGTGATCAAAAGCTTCCTCACTGTGTCTCAAAACGATGTACATGAATCTGACTAAGCTTGATGCATTTTTCTGAGCTGATGCGGGCGTTCACTCTCTGTTGCATTGATCACCTCAGAATTTGCGTTTGAATAGAGCGCGAGCTCCGTGTGCATTAGTAAATGAGATGACTCGCGAATGACTGACATCTTTCTCTTTTCAAACAGATTACATAAACAGAGAATATTTGTTTTTCAATATGATTTAAAACCTGACATTTCAGCATTTCTTTGGACATATGTCTCATGTTTGTGTGATTAGTATTCTCTAAGTTACAGTTAATTTTCTGAGGACTATCAGTTCAGACTTCATTCAGATAGAGATGGCAGGTCGCGCATTGTTACGTTTTCTTTATTTTGTAAAAAGCATTTTGTTTTTACTGCGAGTGTACACAAATAAATAAAGATATTAGACAGTTTTTAATAATATATAACTCTTATTTGTATGTCAAAAATTGCTGGAGTATTTCAAGTCTTATTTGCACTGATAAGAAAAAAAAGCAAGTAAAGGTGCCAACGACTTAACTGACTCCGAGTGTTAAAGACCACTAATCAAGATTGTAAAACACAAACACACACACACACACACACACACACACACACAAAGGGAGGGAGACCAGACAGAGAGAGAGAAAAAGTGAGACTGAGAGAGTGAGGAGAGTGAAGACAGAGGGACACAGAGTGCCTTTGGTGCCATCTTTTGGTTATATAATATATATTACGTGCTTTAATTTCTTGTCTTCAAACAGAGCACTAATCTGCTTATTTTTAAGTTACACATACTACATTGATTGAAAAAGAAACTCAAATGTATTTTTTTTAATTGTATTATTATTGTATATAAATAAATGGTGTATAATTCAGAGAAGAATATTGTTAGTGTCATGAATTAATCTCAAAATACACAATTTTAAAGAAAACAAATATATTTTTCTGAAATATAGTACATTCATTATAAATTCATTCGGGTTCTATTACCAAACATACAATCTTAATTTAAATCAAACAATGATTTTACAAGATATGAGACCCTTTCCGTTTCCCTTTTTTGTCCTTACTTTAAACCCTTGCCATGGCAACACCATTCAAGATATCCTATAACTGTTTGATTAAGCATCTCCAGTGTCTTGTCATCATGTTCAGAAAGTGGTGGCGGTTGCATGAATCCCCTAAGAGGAGTACATAAAAACTCAGAACCTGATTATTCAAAAAATCCACATTCAAACCAAAATATCTGACTTCCTGTTGGTCGGAGCTAATGACTATAAATTAGAAAGTTGACCGGCTTAATAAGAACAACATGCAGTATGTACCGAGTTTGGTGACTGTAGGTAAAACTAACCCCCCCACTTTTGTCAAAAGATGGCGCTATAAAGGCTCTCCTCCCCGCCCATTTCTAGGGTTTTGCCCATGTTTACTGGTTGACATCGCTGTTGTGTATGTCGAGTTTCATGCAATTTGAATTATGCTAAGAGTCTCAAATGCATCCAAAATTAATAATAAAGTTTTTATGCGTTGTGTAACATCCTGATGTTATTAATGCCTCAGTTACACTGAGTATAACATACTGTGTGACGTCATTATCGCGAGACTACCGGGTTGTATGAGAATCTCGTGTGTGCTAAGAGGTCTGAGTAAACAGTGGTTGAAGTTACACCAGTCTCTTCTCTTTTATTATATATAAAAGTTAATAACTTGCCAAAGGGCAAACATAACAACTGTTTAAAATATCAAAAATCTTTTCACAGGTCTACATTCGCCATGTCTTGACATTATTCTGATGAAGTTTGAAGCAAATCGGGTAAAAATAAGAGTGTAATCTCAAAGCATTTTGAAAGTGACACACTTCCTGCTGGCAGTTGGTGGTGCTATAACTTTCTCACAATTGTCACATTCATGTAATCGGACTCCTACAACGAACACACAGCTGAAGTTTCATCGAAATCAATCAATGTATGCAGACATTATAACACTCTTCCTGTTTCCCTTTTCTCGCCATAAATCAGTCAGGATGTTTACATGTGCTTCTGTGGAATTGGTATTGATGTTTTATATATAATTTATTTTTTTTCATTTTAGAATCTAAGATCACCTAATATTATACATAATTCTCACTTTTATTGAAGGAATCTCAGAGAACGTTCCCCCAGTCCTGGCCAGAATCCTTCTACCCCCCAGTCCACAGACAGCCAAGCAGCTCTGAGCGAAACCTCTTGTGTCCCTGTCATCATGGCAACCCCGCCTAAGCGCAGACGCTGTGCCTACCTGGATTCTGATGCCACACAATCCTTGCGTCGCTCAACACGCAATACATCCGGAGGGGATCGGGCGGCAGAAGCTGGGGGTGGAGGCAGCAGCAATGCCTCTCCTCAACCAAAGAGAAGGCTTACTGAGGTGCAAGCACCACTACCCAAGTTCTTCCTCAACCTAGAGAAGAGTGAGTCACACTTTCTGTGTCCTGTTCTATTTCTTAAAACTGTAACTTTATGCACAATTTTAAGTTAATTCAAATTAAACCTATTAAACCAGGTGCGTCATGTCAAAAAAAGTGTCCAGTGCAGATACGTTGGATGGGTTTATTATAAGCAAGATGCTCACGTTTGCTCTAGTGTTAGCTACTCAGTTGCTTACTCTCATGACACATAGCAACACAGCTAAAAGTATTCTTAATATTTTGGACCTTTTTATTGAAAGTAGCCTACAATTACCTGTTGAGACCAGGGGTGCATTAACGCATGGGCTTCCATGGCTTGAAGCCCAGGGGCCTACACTGGGGAGGGGCCAACTGGCTGCACGAAAATTATATTTTTCAAATAATTATTTGTATATATGGGAGTTTGCAGGAGTGACAACAGCATTCTATAAACAAACTCACACACTAAAGGACTACATTTTCAGAACTCGTAACTGCATTTTAGATGAAGTCCTGGTGTAAACAGAACCAGACTGGACAACTAGTTTTCTGTAATGTCATACAGTGCAAGAGAGCCGCTCTGCACTAAACAGGTTCAGTAACTTGCGTGTGGATATAATCTTTATGTCATCTGAAGGTTTTAGATCTAGTCATTCTGTTTGGCCAGCAGCCATATCACCCTGTAGCCTAAGACTGGTTGCCCACTGAAGCTAAGTAGGGCTGAGCCTGGTTAGTACCTGGATGGGAGACCTTCTGGGAAAACTAGGTTGCTGCTGGAAGAGGTGTTAGTGAGGCCAGTAGGGGGTGCTCACCCTGTGGTCTGTGTGGGTCCTAATACCCCAGTATAGTGATGGGGACACTATACTGTCAAAAAGCACCGTCCTTCGGATGAGACGTTAAACCGAGGTCCTGACTCTCTGTGGTCGTTAAAAATCCCAGGATGTCCTTCGAAAAGAGTAGGGGTGCCACATTTGCCCATTGGCCTCTGTCCACCATGGCCTCCTAATCATCCCCATATACTGATTGCTGCTTTGACACAATCTACATTGTAAAAAGCGCTATATAAATAAAGGTGACTTGACTTAAAGGTGCACAGAGCGCCCTCCGGCTGCAAGTATGAATTGAAAACACAGTATCCAGCGCTCACAGTGATGACAATAAATATTGAATAAATATTACTCCTCTGTATAGAAAATTGACATGAACATATGAGAATCCATCAATATTTCTCCAAATGTGCATGCTTTTAAGCATATTAAGAAATTACGGTCAATATAAGTTCTCTTTCGATACTTTCACTCATACTGCGTATGGGGAAAAAGCTCATTTTTTCCTCCTTGCTGAAGCCTTTTTTCAATAGCGCAGTGTAACTGCACGTCTATTGGCTCAAAGAATGAAACTCTTTGAACCAATGACGGCGCGGCGTAGTCGCGCGAGCCTATAGCGAAACAGTGCGCCAACGAGCCCGCCAAAACGGGCGTGGCTTATGGCTATATAAGCAGGCGTTTCGACATGGGAATCAGTTCTCTCTCCTTTAGCGACGACTGCACTTCGCTGGATTCCTGCTGATCGCCTTCGCCGCTGGAACGAGCTCTCTCTTCGCCGTAGAAGAGGCTTCGCAGAGGACAGCTGAAGATCGCCGCCTGCTCAGCGCCGGCGCCTTCGCAGACTGCCGCCTCGAGCGCCGCTCTCGATCCGCCCGCCGCGAGCTTCCGGATTCGCTCTCAGCGAGTCTCCTGCCGCCATCCGGCGAGCTTTCTCAAAGCGCAAATTTCAGCGATTTCTCACCGCTCTAAAAGAGCATTTCCAGCGGTTTATACCGCTCTAAAAGAGCCCACACAAGCGCCATTTTCATGGTGGCGGCGTTGTTATAATGCCGCGCCACACTTGTGGCACCTGCAGAGCCCCTCTGCAGGATGATGACGGCCACGGTGAGTACGTCGGATGTCTAGGCAAGTCCCACGTAGAAGCTGCGCTCACCGAGACTTCATGCCCGCACTGCGAGTGTATGAGTCTCGCCTCTCTGCGCTTGCGGATCGCTTTCTTCAATGAAAGCGGTCCCGCCCCCCGCGCCTTCCCGTCTTCTTCTTCGTCCCGCGAGCCGGCCAGGAAAAGACAGCGAGGTAGAGGGGCTCAGCGCCCGGATTTGGGAGAGCTTACGCCGACCCAGCACCCGCCTACCTCTCCCTCTCCTAGGAGAGAGCCGTCCCCCGTCCTCTTCTCATGCCCGGAGCAGCATCCCTCGGCTGAAGCGGTTCAGAGGACAAGCCGCTCGACGACTCCATGTCGCTCGCAGCATCTGAAACGGAGGAATGGGTCGGCGACGAAGAGCCCGCCCCCCTGCCATCACTGGAGCCCATTGTTCCCAGGCCTGGGACGGACTCCGAGTTAATCCGCATCCTCTCAAAGGCCGTCGAGGAGCTCGACTTGGAATGGGCCACACCTGAGGAGCCGACTCGAAGCAGGCTGGACGAGTGGTATCTGTCCACGTAGAGCTCACGAAGTCATGGCGCGCTCCTTACTCCACCCGCCTGCGAACTTCTTCACCTGCGCCTCTCACCTCGGTTGACGGCTCATGTGAGAAGGGTTACAAACAGATGCCACCGCTGGACGAAGCCGTGGCCGCTCACCTCTGTCCTCCCGCGGCTGTGGGCTGGAAAAGCAAGAGGGCCCTCCCTTCCAAGCCCTGCCGTACGACCTCTGTCATCGCCGGCCGAGCGTACTCCTCAGCTGGGCAAGCTGCATCAGCGCTTCACACTATGGCCATTCTCCAGGTCTTCCAGGCCAAACTCCTCCATTCTCTGGACGAGTCTGGAATTGACGCGCCAGCTTTCCGCGACCTACGCAGCGCCACCGACCTGGCCCTGCGCGCTACGAAAGCCACGGCTCAAGCCATCGGGAGATCCATGGCCAACCTAGTTGTGTTGGAGCGCCATCTCTGGCTCAACCTAACAGAGATCAAAGAAGCGGACAAGATGGCCTTCCTGGACGCCCCAGTCTCGCCTTCAGGTCTCTTTGGGCCAGCTGTGGAAGGATTCACCGAGCGCTTCACCGCCGTGCAGAAATCGTCCCAAGCTATGCAACATTTCTTGCCCAAGCGCTCCAGCTCTTCGTCTGCTGCAAGTCGGCCCAAGCCTGCGCCGTCCCAGCACCAGAGCAAGCCTGCCCCTTCCGCACCACAAGCAGCGCCACCTAAGGAGCAGCGACAGTGGGCCCGTCCTGCTAAACGCTCCACGCTTCCGAGACGCCAGGGTCCCCGGCCCAGGATAGTGCTGGACCCGACGCCTCCGGCGTCTTCCTGATCAGAAGGGAAGAAAGAGGATGGGGCAAAGTCTCGCCACGGCCGGACCACCCCAAAAGCTCTCTCGCACAGTTCCCCCGCCACCTCGTTTAGCACCGGGTGTTGGGGACCAATGGGTTATGCGCCCTGGGCCCACAGTGGTTGCGCCCATGCAAAACGCCGTTCTCTGTTCTAATTTTTAAATTGTCAAAAAGAGAGCAAACTTCCTCTTCCTTTAACGTCAGTGCAAAGACCCCCGCACAGCGGTCTGTCACCAGACGCTATCCAGCCCCTTGCCACACGGGCCGAGGCCTGGCAAGCCATCCCCAGTGTGTCAAAGTGGGTCATGGGGACCATAACTCACGGCTACTCACTGCAGTTCGCCCGAAGTCCCCCGCGCTTCAGCGGCGTGGTTCCCACTTCGGTCAAACCGGACGACGCGCATGTCCTCCATGCAGAAGTGATGTCTCTGCTAAAGAAGGGAGCCATAGAGATCGTTCCCCCTGCAGAGATCGAGTCGGGCTTCTACAGCCGTTACTTCATTGTCCCCAAGAAAGATGGCGGTCTCAGACTTCTAAACCGCTCCCTCATGAGACGGAAGTTCAGAATGTTAACGTTGAAGCAGATCCTCGCACAAATACGTCCCGAGGACTGGTTCTTCTCGGTGGATCTGAAAGATCCCTACTTTCATATCCAGATAGCCCCTCGTCACAGGCGATTCTTGAGATTCGCTTTCACGGTCCTTCCCTTCGGGTTGTCCCTAGCTCCCCGCACTTTTACGAAGTGCATGGACTCGGCGCTTCTCCCTCTGAGACAGATGGGAATCCGAGTTCTGAACTATCTCGACGACTGGCTCATACTGGCCCAGTCTCGTACCGAGCTAGAACACTACAGATCCGTGCTCCTCAGCCACCTCCAGTGCCTGGGACTCAGGGTCAACTTTGCCAAGAGCTCGCTGCTCCCCAGCCAACGTATCACGTTTCTGGGCGCAGTTTTCGACTCAGTTCAAATGAGGGCTGTAGTCTCACCAGAGCGCGGTCTGACGATTCAGAAGCTCATGGCATCTGCCAGGAACAAAGCCCGTTACCCTCTGAGGTTTTTCCAGAGGATGTTAGGGCTGATGGCTTCCGCCTCCCCGATACTGCAGCTCGGCCTCCTCCGGATGCGGCCTCTGCAATACTGGCTGAAACTCAGGGTTCCACCTCACGCTTGGCGGCATGGCCGCTTTTTGGTCAAGGTCAATCAGGCCTGCATCACGGCCCTGAAACCTTGGATGAACCCCAGTTGGTTCGAACGTGGTGTTCCCCTACAGGCGGTGTCCAGAAGGAAGGTGCTCTCGACGGACGCCTCCAACACAGGTTGGGGTGCTGTATTCGAGGGCAGGCCGGCCTTCGGCTCGTGGTCTCACGAGCAGAGCCATCTGCACATCAGCTGCCTCGAGATGCTGGCAGTGGAACGAGCCCTCGTCTCGTTCCAAGAGTTCCTGGAAGGGCACCACGTCCTAGTCCAGTTGGACAGCATGACGGTGGTGTCTTATATAAATCGCCAGGGAGGCCTGTCGTCCAGTCGCCTTTGCGCCCTGACAAAGCGCCTCCTCGAATGGGCAGCACCCAGGCTGCGGTCGCTAAGAGCGACGCACATACCTGGAAAATCGAACCTGGGAGCAGATATGCTATCTCGGAGCAACGTCCCCTCAGACGAATGGATGCTCCATCCCCAGACGGTACTAAAGATAAGGGAGATCTTCGGGAAGGCAGAGGTCGACCTCTTCACCTAAGAAGACAACTCTCACTGCCCAACTTTCTTCTCAAAGGAGATGGATGCACTGGCCCACGACTGGCCCAGGCTCCTCCTTTATGCCTTTCCCCCGATCGCGATGATACCTTACGTCATCAGACGAATCAGGGAAGACAGACACAGAGTCCTCCTGGTGGCCCCACTCTGGAGAACCCAAATCTGGTCTTCAGAGCTGTTCAGGCTCTCCACGGAAGCCCCATGGCCAATTCCCCTGAGACGGGACCTCCTCTCTCAGGTGAAAGGAACTGTGGGCTCTGCACCTCTGGTCCCTCGATGGGAGCCAATAAGCCTCCCCGGGAACATTCTACACACCATCTCTCAGGCTAGAGCTCCGTCTACCAGGCGCCTCTACGCACAGAAGTGGTCAGTCTTCATTGACTGGTGCTCAGCACGCAACATTGACCCTGTGGAGAGTGACGTATCTCAGATACTGTCTTTCCTCCAAGAGCGGCTGGACAGAGGTCTCACCCCCTCCACGCTCAAGGTTTACGTAGCAGCCATCGGAGCGTTCCACGCTCCCATCGCTGGCCAGTCAGTGGGTAGAAACAGCCTTATTGTGCGTTTCTTGAGAGGTGCTAGGCGGCTGAATCCCCCTAGACCACTCACCGTTCCCACATGGGACCTTTCCACGGTCCTTGCAGTCCTCAAGGGTCCTCCCTTTGAACCGCTGCGGTCAGCTGACCTCCGGCCCTTAACGCTTAAAACCGCTCTGCTACTGGCACTAGCATCTGTCAAACGCGTTGGCGACCTGCAGGTCCTCTCGGTAAGCCCTGCATGCCCTGAAATTGGGCCCAACGACTCTAAAGTCGTTCTAAAACCCAGGCATGGCTACGTCCCTAAAGTGCTCTCGACTCCGTTCAGAGCACAGATCATTTCCCTCTCGGCGCTACCTCCTTCGGAGGAGCGAGAGGTGGAATTGCTCTGCCCTGTCAGGTCGTTAAGAGTTTATGTTGAGCGGTCTAAGCCGTTTAGGCAGTCCGACCAGCTCTTCGTCTGCTTTGGCAGCCGCACCAAGCGGTCCCTGGTCTCAAAGCAACGCCTCTCGCGTTGGATAGTCGACGCAATCGCTCTATGCTACTCCTCTATGGGCCTGGATTGTCCCATAAGAGTAAGAGCACATTCTACTAGAGGTATGGCCTCTTCTTGGGCATGGTCTAGTGGCGTTTCACTCAAAGACATCTGTGAGGCGGCCAGCTGGTCCTCGCCGTCCACTTTTGTCAGGTTCTACAACTTGGATATCCCGACCTTGCATGCTCGGGTCCTCTCTGTGTGACACGACGGCCTCGTGGCGAGCTCCGTCGTCATACCTCTGTCAGGGTATTCTTCCCTGTTCCAGCGTAACACGAAAGGGTTCGACGGCCCCGGCCCCTCACGTATCCACTGGGCCCCTAGGCGCCCAAGATATGTTCTTGTCGTTCCCTGCCGTGGCACGGCGTGATTGTATTCCTTCCCCATACGCAGTATGAGTGAAAGTATCGAAAGGGAACGTACTCGGTTACGTACGTAACCTCGGTTCCCTGAGATACGGGAATGAGTACTGCGTTTTATGCCGTGCCACGACACTATAATTTTCAGGTCTAGCAAAGAAGCATCTTCTCTTACAAAGCAATGAAATCACAGATTTTTTGCAAAGAAGGCAAGAAAGGATTACAGTGAGAGTGGCGGGTACTTTGTCAGTATTGGGCTCACAGATCGTGTGGGTAAGGTATTCTTTACTCTTTGTGTCGATGACCATGTCTGTCAGCCACCACCGAAGACCATTTTTGACCCAGGAAAAACCCTGCGATTTTATACAACTTTTCAATAAATAAGAAGGTAATATTGTGTTATATTTTAGCTATATTTCACAAGATTGTCTGTTTTGGTTACCTATTAAGCCATAGCAGAACAATTCAAGTCAAGTCACCTTTATTTATATAGCGCTTTTTACAATGTAGATTGTGTCAAAGCAGCTTTACATTGATAACTGGTACATTGTTTGGCTGCACAGCAGCTCTTAAAGAATAGTGTCAATGCAGGCAGATCAAAGCACTGTTGAATATCAAATGTCAAGTCAAGTTTCCCCAACTAAGCAAGCCAGAGGCGACAGCGGCAAGGAACCCAAACTCCATCAGGTGACATTAGGTGGCAGACAAGTGGCAAATTGGTGTTAAAATGGAGAAAAAAACCGTGGGAGAAACCAGGCTTAGTCGAGGTGCCAGTTCTCCTCTGGCCAACAGTGCTTTGTTACAATTCAGGTTGCTATCATAAGTCCAATAGGATCACAACATTAAAAGTATTTATTTCAGTTCCATCCAATTGAGGATCGTATTGAGGATCACGCCGATATGGACGGTTGTTGAGGAACTGTGTCGTGGCTGTTGTGTCGATGAGGCCCTCACAGTGGATGATCTAGTTGACTCAATCTCTGCTGATACGTCAGGGCTGCGTTGTGGTCGTGTCAAGGCGCAGGTCCTTGGTCTCACCTGGATACGGCCCGGATCCGGTTGACTACGGTGAACCTCGGGATAAACAGAAAGACTAATATTAGCGTAGATGCCATTCTTCTTCTGATGTAATGAGTACAACGGGTGTTATAGGAAGTGTTCCCGGTTCCGGCTGACCTAATTTATGCAGCCTAATAATCCTTTAACGGATTTGAAAATATAAATTGGTAATGTGTTATGTGTATGCCAGGTTAAAGAGATGCGTTTTTAGTCTAGATTTAAACTGACAGAGTGTGTCTGCTTCCCGAACAATGCTAGGAAGATTGTTCCAGAGTTTAGGTGCCAAATAGGAGAAGGATCTACCACCTGCAGTTGATTTTGATATTCTAGGTATTATCAGCTGGCCTGAATTCTGAGATCGCAATAGACGTGAAGGACTATAATGAATTAGGAGCTCACTCAGGTACTGGGGAGCTAAACCATTTAGTGCTTTGTAAGTAATTAGCAAGATTTTAAAATCTATACGATGTTTAACACGAAGCCAATGCAGCGTTGACAGAACTGGGCTAATATGGTCATACTTCCTGGTTCTAGTAAGAACTCTAGCTGCTGCATTTTGTACGAGCTGTAGTTTATTTATCAGGCGAGCAGTACAACCACCCAGTAGAGCATTACAGTAATCTAGCCTTGAGGTCATGAACGCATGAACTAACTGTTCTGCATTTTTCATTGAGAGCATATGTCGTAGTTTAGATATATTTTTAAGATGGAAGAATGCGGTTTTACAGATGCTAGTAACATGGCCTTCAAATGAAAGATTGGTATCAAAGAGCACACCCAGGTTCCTAACTGACGACGAAGACTTAACAGAGCAGCCATCAAGTGTTAGACAATATTCTAGGTTATTACGTGAAGAAGTTTTTGGTCCAAAAATTAGAATCTCTGTTTTTTCTGAATTTAGTAGTAGGAAATTACTGGTCATCCAATTTTTTTATATCAGCTATGCATTCCGTTAATTTTGTGAATTGGTAAGTTTCGTCAGGGCGCGAAGAAATATAGAGCTGAGTATCATCAGCGTAACAGTGAAAACTAACGCCATGCTTCCTAATGATATCTCCCAAGGGTAGCATGTACAGAGTGAACAGCAACGGTCCTAGTACTGAGCCTTGTGGTACTCCATATTGAACTTGTGATCGATATGACATGTCTTCGTTTACTACTACAAACTGATAACGGTCAGATAAGTATGATTTGAATCATGACAATGCAATCCCACTAATGCCAACATAATTTTCGAGTCTATTTAAAAGAATATTGTGATCAATAGTGTCAAATGCTGCACTAAGATCCAGTAACACTAATAGAGAGATACAACCACGATCTGATGATAAGAGCAAATCATTAGTAACTCTAATGAGAGCAGTCTCAGTACTATGGTACGGTCTAAATCCTGACTGGAAATCCTCACAGATACCATTTCTTTCTAAAAAGGAATATAGTTGTGATGATACTGCCTTTTCTAGTATTTTTGACAGAAAAGTGAGATTTGAGATCGGCCTGTAATTGACTAATTCTCTAGGATCAAGTTGTGTTTTTTTTAATAAGAGGTTTAATAATAGCCAGCTTAAAAGTTTTTGGTACGTATCCTAATGATAAAGATGAATTGACGATATTGAGAAGAGGATCTATGACCTCTGGAAGCATTTCTTTCAATAGCTTAGTCGGTATAGGGTCTAACATACATGTTGTTGATTTTGATGATTTAACAAGTTTAGACAATTCTTCCTCTCCTAAAGCAGTAAATGAATTGAATTTTTCCTCAGGGACACTACAATGCATTATCTGACACGATACTGTAGTAGACGGTTGCATGGTTATTATTTTTTCTCTAATATTATCAATCTTGCAAGTAAAGAAGTTCATAAAGTCATTACTGCTGTGCTCTTTGGAAACATCAGAAGTTGAAGCTTTATTTCTTGTTAATTTAGCCACTGTATCAAATAAATACCTAGGGTTGTGTTTATTTTCTTCTAAGAGTTTAGAAAAATAGGCAGATCTAGCAGATTTTAAGGCCTTTCTGTACTCAATCATTCTCTCTCTCCACGAAATACGAAATACTTCTAGTTTTGATTTCTTCCAGCTGCGCTCCATTTTTCTGGCTGCTAACTTTAGGGCCCGAGTGTGCTCATTGTACCATGGCATTGGATTAATTTCCTTAATCTTTTTTAAACGCAAAGGAGCAACTGAGTCTAATGTGCTGGAAAAGACAGAGGCAATAGTTTCTGTTGAAACATCGAGGTCTTCTAAGCTGTCTGGTATGCTAAGGCGATGAAAATGATCAGGAAGATTATTTATAAAGCAATCTTTAGTGGTAGAAGTGATGGTTCTACCATATTTATGGCATGGAGGCAGTTTAGCCGCCTTGACTAAATGTAGTATACACGAGACTAGATAATGATCTGAGATGTCGTCACTCTGCTGCAGAATTTCAACAGCATCAATATCGATTCCATGTGACAATATTAGATCTAAAGTATGATTACGACAATGAGTGGGTCCTGACACATGTTGTCTAACACCAATAGAGTTTAGAATATCTGCAAATGCCAATCCTAATGCGTCTTTTTTATTATCTACATGAATATTAAAATCACCAACAACAAGGACTTTATCTGCAGCTAGTACTAACTCTGATAGAAAGTCAGCAAATTCTTTGATAAAGTCTGTATTGTGTCCTGGTGGCCTGTATACAGTAGCCAGCACAAATGTCAACTTACATAATGTTACGTAAAGTACCATAGTTTCGAAGGAATTATATTTGAAAGACTTCTGACTAATACTGTAAATATTACTATAGATTACAGCAACACCTCCCCCTTTGCCTTTCTGACGGGCATTGTGTCGATAATCATAACCTTGAGGACTAGACTCATTTAAAGTAATGTAATCGTCCGGTTTTAGCCAAGATTCTGTCAAACACAGCACATCTAGATTATTATCTTTGATAATATCATTAACAATAAGTGATTTTGAAGAAAGGGATCTAATATTTAACAACCCGAGTTTTATCATTTGTTTAGCATTATTATCTCTATTTTTTATTTGTTGAACATCAATTAAATTTTTACCATTAAATGGGTTTGGAAGTTTTTTGTTTTTACTAATTCGGGGTACAGACACAGTCTCTATTTGAAAATATCTAGGTGTAAGAGTTTCTATGTGTTGGGAGTTATCTGATTTTTCTTTAAAAAATTTTCTTTCGTTTACTTCTGTAACGTGAGGCAGCTAGCAGACGGTCGGTTTAGCCAGTCTGTCTGCTTTCTGACCTGGGCCCCAGTTTGTCATGTTTCAGTTCTAAGACTATGTGCCATATTACGAGAGAGAAGAGCAGCACCATCCCGGGAGGGATGAATATCATCTCTTTTCAACAGGTCAGGTCTGCCCCAAAAACTTTTCCAATTGTCTATGAAACCTATATTATTTTGTAGACACCACTTAGACAGCCAGCCATTGAGTGATGATAATCTGCTAACTATCTCATCACTCCGACGAACAGGAAGGGGGCCAGAGCAAATTACTTCTCCTGACATTGTACTTGCGAGTTCACACACCTCTTTAATGTTAATTTTAGTGATCTCCGACTGGCGAAGTCGAACATCATTAGTGCCGACGTGAATAATAATCTTAGAGTATTTACGATTAGCATTAGCCAGCACTTTTAAATTTGCTTTGATGTCAGGTGCTCTGGCTCCCGGCAAACATGTGACTATGGTGGCTGGTGTCTCTATTTTCACGTTCCGTGTAATAGAATCGCCAATAACTAGGGCACTTTCAACAGGATTCTCAGTGGGTGTATCACTGAGTGGGGAGAACCTGTTTGATGTTCTTATTGGAATGGAAGAGTGGTGTTTTCCGCGGCTAGGCCGCCTCACCGTTACCCAAGTGCCCTGCTGCGCGGGCTCTACAGCCGGAACCGAACAATGTACGGAGTTCACTAAGCTAGTCGCATCCAAAACAGTATCTGAAGCCCTTGCATTCTTACTATCCTCGATTAAAGTTTGGATGCGTGTCTCTAATTCTGAGATTCTCTCTGTCAGCCTGACTATTTCCCTACATTTATGACATGTAAATCCCTCGTCGCTGACAGAGAGAGCTATGGTAAACGTGGCAAATGGAACAGGTAGCAATGCTGGGAGAGGATGACATGACTCACCGTGTTTGTAGACTGATCCGACTTACCACAGCTGTTTGAAGAACGTGTTGAAAAAGGAGCGCGCGAGAGACTGTTAAAAAGTTAACAAGCTAGCGATGCAAATGCGTTGTAACAGCGATTACAAGATTACAAGCTAGCGACGTCAGATTAGTGTGGTAGGCAATATTACATATAAGGTAATAAAAAAAAAAAAAAGCAACAATGAATAAAAGTAAGAGATTCAAAACAAAGCTATACGGAGTTACAGACGCAAACCAATCTGAGCAGCGAGCAGCGAGGCAGTTCACACACCTCTTTAACAATTGTGCATCTCCGAGCAACACAGTGGTGTTTCTGAATGAATTCGCGTTTTTAACGAATCGGGTGAACTGGTGATTCAATGGTCAATTCATAAAGTGAGCCATTAGCTGTGTCAAAATTCAGGGGCTGCATCCTCTGGAGGTCGCATTTGAAGGCTGCATACATCATCAAGTCGGTCTCATTTTAGAAAAGTAACCATAATAAAATTGTCTGTTATTTCTCGTGAGGTGTAAAATAATTTCTTACAGTTACAGTAAGAAATTACTGTTACAGTAACAGTTACTTTGCTTAAATGAGACCGACTCGATGACATATGCAACCCTCAAATGTGACCTCCGGAGGACACAGCCCCTGAATTGGGACACAGCTAGATACTTCATTCCTGAATGAATCAGCCGTTTGAAAGAATCAAATGAATGAATGACTCAATTACTTACTCATTTAGACATTTACCACCACCACAATTTTAGTTTCTTAGGGAAAAGGCCTATCATTTGTAGCGAATCTGTACAGGTATTTAATTAATTTATGGGTGAAATATATGAATATAATAAATCATAAAGCTTTATGATTAATTATAATACATATACCGACCCGAGAGGGAATTATACATATATTGTGAATTAATTACAACGAATTATAATCAATCACATATATGATTAGTTCTGGTTTGATAATAATTTAGAGAAACTATTAGTTTGTCCAGCAAACCGTTAGCTCCTCATAACCGATTATAAAAGGAAGGTTTTTCTCTGGCCACGAGAAAGACTTCCTATTCTAGCATCAATGCGTAAAGCAAGGATACTGGATCGAAACGTTAAAGTGACCTGGGTTTGTTGCATGAGCAAAAAAAAACAATCGAGCATGAATATAATGTATTTAATATATGAAACTACGGATACAGATACTATACTACTAAACATACACAAACAATACACATATATAGAAAGCGAAAGTAAAGTCAAGAAAACAGAGGTGATCAAAGGAATGGCAACTTACGAACAGTTAAAACCTTTGAGAGCCAGCAAGGAAACTCAGCTTACACATCGAGCTTAAAACGCTTTGGAAAGAATGGTTCTATACTTGCATAGGTTCAGGTGCTGTGGTCGTTTCGTGTTTCTGCAGGAGTTTCGGTGCGTGCGGCTGAAGCGATTGGTCCTTTTCCGAGAAGGTGTTCTTCGGCGGGATTTTCAAACAAGGGTTTAACTTAACTTAAACTAACTTAACTTTAACTTAACTTAAAGAGTAAGATAACCGGAAAAGAAAGGAAAAGAGTCCGTCTCCTAGGCGATGAAGAGTGAAGACTTAGGGCGACGGATGAAGAGGGTTTGACAAAGAAACTTGTTGCCAAAAGATGGTCGTCCCGAAGAGAGGGGGCGCGTGATGGAAGCGCGGTCGCCGAGACGTCCGGGAGAGACGGGTGTTGAATGGCGAGAGACAATCGAGAGACAATTGAGAGACGCGTGTCCTTGTGTTTTAAGGACAACAGGCCAGAACGCCTCCTGGGATACATCAGCCAATGATGAGGGTGCGATTTTGGCAGGCAAACTCTTTCTTTGTCTCCATTTATGACCTAATTTGCATGGTTTATGAAGTGTCCGATCTGAGTACATTTTCTTCAAAGTACCATTAAAAATAGAAGAATGCATTTTACAGTCATGTGACATACATTTTCAATTAGAGCATAACGAAAGCTTTACAATGAGACCAAACTTGTCAGATGGCAAAGACATAAAAGGTGAGATACAGTTTATACTTGAGTTTTATCGTTTAGAAGAAAACTAATACAACTACAGTCATAGCTAAGCTTATATACTAGGGATAAATACATGCACCTTTAAATACAGCGACGGGTACATATTGGTACATTCACAATCTCCATGCGTGTTTGTGAGTGTCTGTATGTGTGTGTGTATTGGGGTTGTGGCCAGTGTCTGTGACCATATGTCCTTTAGTCCCACCAGGGTGACTCTTTGAAGTCTCTGGAGCTGGTGAGAATGTGTTCTGTTTTTCTTTACTGGGGTAACAAAGGTGCCAATGGGGCAATTGGTCCCGGACTTGCCGGAGCCGATTCGTGATTTACATGCACAGTTCAGGAGGCTAAAAGCATTCTGAAGATTCTAACTTGACGGGCAGATCCAATTTTGAACAGACACTACACATTTCATTAAAAATAATAATAATAATAATATTCCATATTAATAAATAACTCATTAAAGGTATAGTTTCTCTTTTAGTGGTCCGAAAAAGAAAGAAGGACATAGGACATTGGAACAACACCAGGATGAGTAAAAGATGACTTTCATTTTAGTGTGAACTATCTCTAAACTTTAAAAGGCTTAAATAATTAAAAATTTAATAATTAAACACCACCACTGCGCCAAGTAGCCCACATTTATGCCAAGAAATTGTTTTGATCTACTGCTGATGAATAATAAATATTTTGTTTAATGTATGGAGTTTATATCATATATCATTCTCGCATTGATTATTGCAATGCTTTGCTGGCCAGGGTTTCAAAAGCTACCCTCAATAAATTACAGTTGGTTCAAAATTCAGCCACTCAAATCCTGTCTGGAAACAGGACAAGGGATCACATCACTCCTGTCTTGCAGTCTTTACACTGGCTCCCTGTCAGATTCCATATTGATTTTAAAATTCTCATGCTTACTTATAAGGATTTGCATGGATTATCTCTCTGAGCTTTTAACCCCCTACACACCAGCACGTGATCTCTGCTTCTCGGAAGCTGGCCTCTTAATTGTTCCACTTACTCGTTTAAAATCTGTGTAATAGGGCTTTTTCTTCAATTGCTCCAAAACTTTGGAATTCTCTGCCTGCTGAGATTAGGCAAGCAGAATCACTTAGTGTTTTTAAATCTTCCCATAAAGCTTATTTTTTTTAGGGTAGCTTTTACCTGTTTTGTAATTGTCATGTTTACTTGTTGAACTTTTTGATAGTATGTTTTTATTTGGTATTTTTCTGTATTTCACTTTCAGTAGTGCATTGTTTGTATAATTGTATGTTTTATTTGATCTTATTCTTGTGAAGAGCTTTGAGATGCTACATTTAAAGGTGCTTATAGAAAATAAAGTTTATTATTATTATTTATTATGTTTTTTTTTTTTTTTTTTTTTTTTTTTTTTTTTCATTTGTTGCACATCAAATTACTCTTAAATGAGTTCAGGAGTTTTTTGTATTTACTAGTTTGGGGAACTGAAACAGTCTCTATATTATGATATCTAGGTGAAAGAGTCTCTCTGTGTTGGGATTTTTTGGACTTCTCTAATGTGAGGCGGCTAGCAGATGGTCGGTTTAGCAAGTCTGTCTGCTTCCTGACCTGGGCTCCAGTTAGTCTAATACCAACTCTAAGACTATGTGCCATATTACTAGAGAGAAGAGCAGCACCACCCCAGGAGGGATGAAGACCATGCCCTCAGAATTGGAGGTGCTAACCCTTATCCCCACCCCTTTACACTCTGTTGCAAACTGCTCTAGTAAGTGCTGAACATCACAGCCCAACAGTGCCTTCAGGACATCATCATCTGCAAAACGTAAACATGTCAGACATTGTTGTAGGAAACGTGTTGAAAATTGTTGCAGAAACAAGTGCAGGTCAAACAGAAGATTACAATATACTGCTAATCTGGCTATTCTACACACCTCTTTGAATTTTGTGACTGGCGGAGATGCCAGCCTCCTACGTTTACGCCACTTCCTCATAAGACTTCATAGCCCAGTGCCGCAGCTACACGCTGTCTTGTATTATTTTTTTATTTGGGCAACCAACGTAATGTCATTGCCATAGAAACCAATGCAGATATACTGTAAAACAAAAGAGCGCCACGGGGGACACGTGTCAAATCCAAACAGTTGTGATACACTTGCGAGTCAGGATAGTCAAATCATTTACAGTTCAATCGAACATAGCCTTAACCTACCTCAGTGACATCCACCAGGGAAATGGGAGATGACTCTTGGGAGTCCTCCAACACTGTCTCTTCTTGTATGGGCATGTCCTCAGGGTTGAGAAGTGTTCCTTCCAACTCCAGACTATAATTCCTGGTGGGTCGTGTCAAATCAACCAAATTTCTGAAACTTCCCCAGCTCAAATTTTCACTTGAGATTTGGAGCCAATTTACAGGTGTGTAAAAATGATGGCAGCATCATTATTTATTTATTTATTTATTTATTTATTTTTTCCACAATTATCTGTTGACTTTAGCAATCTTTGTTTCATTATGCCAAAAGTGACAGTTCAAAAATGGCAAAAAGCACTTCTTGTGTTTTTTGCCTCAAGTTTGCATGCCTGTAACTCAAGGGCCCGGTTTCACAGACAGGGCTTAGTCTAAGCCAGTATTAGGCCTTAGTTCATTTAGGGAATCTAAGTAGCTTTTATGAACATGCCTTAGAAAAACCATTACTGGGTGCATTTTGAGACAAAACAATGGCACTGACATATTTTAAGATATGTCAGGGCAAGTTATTTTCAGTTAAAACAGCTCAAACATGCATTTTAGTCTAGGACTAGCTAAAGCCTGGTCTGTGAAACTGGGGGAAGAAGTATTAAAGATGTCTTAATATCCTTATAGATTTGGTATCTTTTGGTATCTTCATTTTAAAGGCCCTCGATGGTTCAATCCCAGAGATATGGAGATCTTAATGTGGCTCCATGAGTAAATTGGTAAATTGTACATGTTTTCAGTGTTACAAAACAAAATGTGGGTCACTTTTATATACAGCTGATACTTTTTTTTCTTTTAAAGAGGAATATCTGAAGAGCAAATAATGTTGAAACTAGAAATGTATCTCCTGTTTTATCTATCAACTCAATTGCATAGAACATAGCTTTCTGAGTGCCATAAATATTCCTTTTCCATGCCTGCATGCCTGTAACTCAAAAAGTATTAAAGGGGAACTATTATGTAAAATTCACTTTTGCATGGTGTTTGGACATAAATGTGTGTTGGCATTGTGTGTACACAACCACCCTATAGTAATAAAAAAAATCCACCCACTCCTTTTTTTTTTAATCCCCATAAATCATAAGCACTGAAGTTTCTCCCAACGACCTGTTTTCAGCCATGGTGCTAATGTGACGTCACATTAGTCACAGGCCCCACCCACGAATTTGACACACTGACGTTTTAACATAAGAACCGCCCTGAGCGAGTTCACAGCGAGTTGTACACAGTCCGCCATTGCTGCACTGACGAGAATGTCTCCCAAGCGTTTTAGGTGTTCTGTAGCTGGATGTATTAATCCACATAGCTCTCTCCATTTACTCCCAAAATCTGAGCTGCTGAAGATGAGGTTGATTAATTTTGTTTTAAAAGAAAATGCTCCCTTAACTCTACCGAAATTCGTTTATGTCTGCGCAAATCATTTTACACTGGATTGAGGGTCATTGTGAATGAGGGTCAGTATAAAGCAGGTTTTGCACAAAAGTTGCTCCGGAAGGATGGATCCAGCTACACCTCCAGAAGAAGTAAGTATCACGCATTTTCCAAATTGCCTTTCTGAAAGAGCTTCTTGGCACTCTGTAAGGCTAATGTTGCTAAAGCTACCATTGTCTGTCTGTTTTCATTGATGCTGCCTTCACGTGCTGCCAGAATGATCGTTAATAGGAATGTGGTAGTTAAAAATTGCATATGAAAGCAATGTGAAGTCGATCATTTAGGCATCTTACAACAGTTCCCACACGAACATCTACAGCGAGTTATTGATTATCATGCCAGAACATGTTAATCGATTACTTAGTTATCTGCATATTAACTACATAAAAACATCAACTAACCATTCAGAAACTTCCTGTTGCATTCTATGTGTTGTCACTTCTTCTACAGCAGGGGTGTCCAACCCTACCCCTGGAGAGCTACCATTCTGCAGATTTCAGCTCTAACCCCAATTAAGCACACCTGAACCAGCTAATCAAGGTGTTCAGTGTTGCTTGATAATTACAGACAGGTGTGTTGGAGCAGGGTTGGAACTGAAGTCTGCAGGATGGTAGCTCTCCAGGGGCAGGGTTGGACATCCCTGTTCTACAGTCTCTCTTTCACTGTCTGATTCCGGTTCATACATATACAGCTGAACACCACTACTTGCAGTTTCCAACATTTTCATAGCGTGAGAGTATCATGTTTTGTTATTGCTGTCATGCCGGAGCACAAGCTCTAGAAGCTCCGCCCTCATCTGAAAAGGGGGGCAAGAGCACCAGCTCATTTGTATTTAAAGGGACAAACACAAAAACAGCGCGTTTTGGCTCATACCCTGAACGTGGCAATTTCAACAACCTATAAAAAATTATCTGTATGGTATTTTGAGCTAAAACTTCACATACACACTCTGGGGACATCAGAGACTTATTTTACATCTTGTAAAAGGGGGCATAATAGGTCCCCTTTAAAGAGGTCCCCTTTAATAGGTCCCCTTTAAATCTTAATATCCATCTAGATTCTCATTCTTAATAAACTTTCCTTTTGAAATCTTCATTTTCAAGGCCATATATAGTTCAGTCCTATAGATATGAGGATCTCAAAGCAGCTCCATGCATGTTCAAATTGAATTTTTCCCATTTTCAGTGATCGAAAACCAAATGTGGTTCACTTTGCACACAGCTGATACTTTTTGCATTTAACGAGAAACGTTTGAAGAATAAATAATGTTTTAACTAGAAATGTATCTTGTTTCTCTCTATCAAAAGAATTGCATAAAACATAACTCCACTGAAAATGGTTAAGTTGAGGCACATTAACTTGCCCTTAAATGTGTATTTATAAGAATATATATTTGAATTGATTTTAAGAATATTTGGAAGATGGAATTTGGTTCATTTTAACAGCTTCTGAAGCTACCAGGAGTTAAAATATGCAGTATCATAACTACATGTTACCACGTTGAACCATATAGGGCCTTAAAAATTAAGATTCCAAAAGAAAAGTTTCATAAGAACAAGAATCTAAAATGACATTAAGATATCTTTAACATTTCTAGATTTAAAGAATATGAAATTTGGGAAAATGTTTGTTTTTTGGTACTCAGAGAGGTGTGTTGTATTCAATTGTTTTATTTGTTCTTCAGACATTCTTCTTTAAACACAATAACTATCAGTTGTTTAAAAAGTTACCTACATTTTGTTCTTTACCATTGAAAATGGGCAGAATTCAACAATGTGACATGGAGTCACATTGGGGTCCCACTATCTATAGGAACTATATAGGGCCTTAAAAATGAAGATTGCAACAGAAAAGTTTATTAACAATGAGAATCTAGAAGTATATTAAGATATCTTGAATACTTTTTGAGTTACAGGCATAACAACTTCAGAAAAATAATATTTATGGCACTCAGATATGTTCGATGTAATAGAAAACAAATGAGATACATTTTTAGTTTTAACATTAATTGTTTTTTTAGATATTATTCTTTAAAAGAAAAAAGTATCAGCTGTATGCAAAGTGACTCACATTTGGTTTTTCACTACTGAAAATATGTACAATTGACCAGTTTACTCATGGAGCCAAATTAACACGTACATATCTCTGGGACCGAAACATTGAGGGCCTTTAAAATGAAGATAACAAAGGAAAGTCTGTTAAGAAACAGAATCTGAAAGGATATTAAGAAATTTTTAATACTACTTGAGTTACAGACATGCAAACTTGAGGCAAAATACACAAGAAGTGCTTTTTGTCATATTTCAACTGTCACTGTTGGCATATAATTAAACAAAGATTGCTAACTAGTCAATTGCTAGTCAACATATTTTTGTAATAGACCTACCAATCTCTGTGTAAAAATAAAATAATGAGGCTGCCATCTTTCTGAAGTCATTTTTACACCCCTCTAATTTGGCTCCAAATCTTAGGTGAAAATTGACATTTTGACCCCCTCTACAAAATAGTGGATTACTCCGTAAATATGCATGTGTGACATTTAATATTTTGGCTATCATCACTATTTATGTTTGTCTTTCTACAGAGAAAATATTAACAAAATCAAAAATTTAAGCCAGGGTCCTCTGGTTGAGTTGACATGGAATGACCGTGGTGAGGTCAGTATGTTCCCTTCCTGACCCTTAAAACAGCTTGTGCCAGCCCAAGTTTCCTTGATGCTGGCTGATGCTGTTGGTTAATATTTAACTGCTGTTTTGTCTTTCTCTGTTCTGTCGTTCTACACGTAATTGAATTTGATGTCTTTGATGAACTTGCCACACCTTGATTTTTAGTGAATTGATGCCTCTGGTCTGCATGTAGGCCTATCCTATAATCAGCCTTCATGGCATGGCTTTCAATCAGACTGTGTTTATGAGGATACTCACCAAAAATGGGCATTTTGACAATTTTATGTGTTTTAGTCAGCTCAAGTGTGATAAGAGTCAAAGAGAACTTAATTAATTACTGGTGCACTCTGTGAAGCGGATCTCTTTGCGCATACACCAGAAATGTGCACAAAGAAAGACGCTTCTCAAACAGCATGCCAGTACCAATTTGCAGCACTGACTGAATGCCAGATAAACTGAATGGATTTAGGTCTTCAGTGCCCATTATTGCAATGCATATATATATATTTTTTTAATCTTGAAATTGCATATGTTTCTCTACTACTTATCCAGAAACTCCTGTTCACAGTGGCTCCTCATCTCCTTTGCCCTTGACACCGAGCAAGGATTACACTGGAGGGCTTTTCTCAGGGCTGGAAACCCAGAGGAACTACGAACTAAATGAGGTGAGTCCTAAAACCAGGTGCAAGAACCCTCAAGTCTTGCTTTACTGTCAATAGTAAAAAGACTTGATTAGACAGACTTAAAATCCGATAACAAACCCATATATAATATAATATAATATAATAAATGGGTTTATAACAAATATATATATATATATATATATATATATATATATATATATATATATAACATATGTATGTGTGTCAAAAGTTTGGATACATTACTATTTTATGTTTTTGCAAGTCTCTCAAAAATACAGAAAAAAATGTAATATTGTGAAATATTATTACAGTTAAAATAATGGTTTTCTATTTTAATATACTTCTATTTTAATTTATTTCTGTGAAGCAAAACTGAATCTTTAGCATCATTACTCCAGTCTTCAGTGTCACCTGATCCTTCAGAAATCATTCTAATTGGCTGATTTTATATCAATGTTGGAAACAGTTATTTTATCAATATTTTTTATAATCTGTGATACTTTTTTTCCAGGATTCTTTGATGAAAAAGAACAGCATAAATTATAGGAATAAATTATAAAGTATATTAAAATAGAAAACCATTATTTTAAATTGTAATAATATTTCACAGTGTTGCTGTTTCTGATCAAATAAATGCAGGATGAGCTTAAGAGAATTTGTTTCATAATGCTGCATAATTATCAAAAATGGTAATATAATAAAGTTCTTTCACCATTTCGCCAGCCTACACTTCAAATAATGGGACTGTAGGTGGCACTTGGGCTTCATTAACTATGATAGTTTCATCAAATAGTAAATGGTGTATCAATATGCATAAATACAGTAAATGAATAGAACACTACTTACTTAACATTAATGCGACTTTTGGTGCTGCATGGTTTTGTGCAGTGCATTGTAGTCAGTTAACATCCATTTTGTCAGCGATGCAATTTGATTTATAAAATGAGACAAACCGCAGAAATTGCTCCACAAATGCAAGCTCGTCTGTCCATGTAATTTTTTAACTGATTAATGAATTAGAAGAATGGAAAATGACCGCTCTACTTTACATTGTCCAATGAAATTTGAACTTCTTGTGCCATATCACAATGGGTTGGTGTATTATAGTCTACATGACAAACGGGCATTGATGAATTATGTAATATTTTAAAATGTAATATTAGTAATATATAGATTTTTAATTAAATTGACAGACTAGCTTTGATTATTGATGAAAAAAAGTTTAAAAAATTGTTTGGTTTATTTTTTTCTTCCATCGAGCCATATAGGCATTCACCATATACGAGAGCCTAGGTTTTGTACAGACTGTGAAAAATCAGCCAGCCAATCAAAACGCAGACAACCCATAGCAACACGTTATGGCAACGCCTCAGACTGACGGATATGTAAAAATAAACAGGAATTTTGAGCGATTCGTTACTATTGTACACATTGTCATGTTAATTATAATTTAAATGCATTTCGTTTTATTGAACACAATATTTCCAATTCCATATTCTCCTTCTATATGAGCCATAAATGCCTGATGTATCAAATGACACTAAAAATGCATGCTTTTTGTATTTTGTCTAAAGGTTCAAACAGGGGCTCGTCACTCTCTCTCCTCTCCATCTACAGCTGGTGTGTGGTGAGCGCACTGGCGTCGTTGTACTGTGGCTGCTGTCGCATCATCCAAGTGGATGCTGCACACTGGTGGTGGATGAGGAGAGACCCCTGATACGATTGTAAAGCGCTTTGGGTGTACAGTAGTACATATGAAAGCGCTATATAAATGCATCATTCATTAATTCATTCATTCAATAAACTGTTTAATTAAAAAAAAAAAAAGAAAAAAAATTTTGATTATTAATTAATATGTCAGGCTTTACAGGGTTAAAAAAAGTTTATTGTTCCCTTTCCAAAGGGAACTCAACACTGCGTTTGACACGCTTTGGGGAACGCCTCCTCGTGAACTGGTGTCTGAAACAATTATCAAGTAACGCCAATCCTATTGGCCGGCGACAGCCTATGACGTCATAACTGGCGCGACCCGGAAGTATATAAGGAGCGCCTAGAGAAGCAGTCAGTATCTTTTCGTCTTCAGGGACTGTTTTGTTTGATTGTGATTCATCAAATACGGTAAGAGAATAAATCTAACAAACGTTTCAGAAAGTGTGTGGATCCGTGTCCCAGGTTTTTGACACCTGATGACACACACAATCTGTGCGTTTTCTGTCTGGGGGAAGAGCATGCACGGACAGTGCTTGAGGGTGCTGTCTGTGCAAATTGTGAGCATCTACCTATCAGGACGCTCCGCTCTCGTTTGGCCCTCTTCTTGAGGGAAGAGGGGCCGGCATCAGTGCCTGGTGGTTCTGGTCCCGCTCGCGCTGAGGCAGAGTGGCGACTGAAATCATGGGGTTCTCAGATGGAGCTGGCTGAGGACTTTCAGAGAGGTGTAAATCTCGTGACCCTCAGAGGCTGACAAGGGTGAGCTGCTGGAGGATGATGTGCTGTCATTAACATCATCAGATCCAGCAGCGAGTGCTCTTCTGGCTCCTAGCCCTAGAGAGCAGGAGATGGCAGATGAAGAGGAAGTAGGCAAGCCTTCTAAATCTTCTAAACCACCCTGCCCCACGTATGCGGAGCTGCTGGAGGTTATGGAGCGTGCTTCTGGCAGGCTGCAGCTGCCATTGGAGCGTGTTAGGTTCATTTCTGATCATAACCCTGCAGCCCCCGTGAGCCTTCCATTCCTTCCAGATCTCCATGTTGAGACAAGACGTTTGCGAACTATCTCGTCACAGGGTAGGCACCGACACTAAAAGCTCTGTTCCTGCCTTCAAAGCCCCTTAAGATGACATCTCGCTTGAATGGCAGGACATACGCGGCAACGGGTCAGGCTGGTGCTGCCTTACACACGATGGCAGTGTTACAGGCTTACCAGGCTGATTTGCTGAAAGATTTGGATCAGGGGCAGAGTCTGTCCCCTGAGGTGGTAAAAGAGCTGCGCTGCACCACAGATCTGGCTCTCCGGGCCACCAAACAGACTGCTGCATCGGTGGGAAGGTCGATGGCAGCAATGGTGGCCACGGAGAGGCATCTGTGGCTGAATATCGGGGAGAAAGATGCTCCAGTTTCGCCCTCTGAACTATTTAGCACCTCCATCAAGGCAGTGGTGGGAAAGTTCAGAGAAGCGAAGGCGCGCTCGGCAGCATTTAAGATAGTGCATACCGCTCAGATCCGAATCTGGGCCCAGACAGACAGGTGGTCCTGGCCCGTCCCGATTTGAGGATCAAAGACAGGGCCAGAAGTCCAGTGTTGCCTTTCAGGCACCTCCTCCTCCTAGGAGCAGGTCCCAGAGAAGGCGGGACTCCAGGAAGAAGAAGGATCTAAGGGAAGGTAATCGATTATAGATGGTGATCGATTTCCTCTCTGAGGTTAAATGCATCTACCCTCTCCTTTTCTTCTTCCGCCTCCTGATTAATGCTTTGTATACCCAGGCACTTCTTACAGTCAGGCTGAGGGCTGGGCTCATGATGAGATAGTAAAGCCTTCTGGCTCGATAGTAAAAGGGCACTTTCAGGCTTGAAAGGACCAGTAGATTCCATCTTTTCCATGGCGGAAAATCTTCGTCCTCTGAGCTGCAGGTGAGCTTGGTCTATATTTATAATAAAATATATGTGACTTTAGTCTCTGTATAGTTTTTTCTGGGTAGAGAAAAAAAATAGGGCCCTGAAGTTCCCATTAGGTTGGCTAGATTTTTTTTTTTTTTTAAATAAAAGACTTGATAGCCACCATATGGTAGAGTAGCTTTTTCCTCTGGTTTAAGCTAGAGTTGTATTAGAGATTAGCACTCTTTACTTCAGATAGATCTAATGCTAAGCGTCAGCTTTCGGGCCGCCTGGCATTGTTTTGCTTGGGTTTGAGCATTGCTCCTCTGAGCTCTTGACTTACAGACTTATATTTTCAGAGTTGCCTCCTCTCTAATTTGAGAGTCTGCTGTTTCTTGCTGTTTCTTAGTTTCTTCATTCTATGCTTATGTGTGTCCTTACAGGCCCACAGCTATAGCTATTTAGCTGGTACTCTGACTTCAGTCTTTTCCCCTGAGCCCTTGAACTATGTTCAAGCTTGAGTGAAATGGTTGTAGCTTTTTTCTTAAAAGCTCCTGTTACTTAGGGTTCAGTACAGATGTTTCTGTTTTGGTGAGAAGGACCCACCCTGTGTTGATAATAGGGTAGGATGAATAGCACTAACCCCTGTTTCTCAGGGTTGTTTATGCTTTAGTACTGTTAGTTCGGATTCCTGCCCTACACTATGTGAGCTCAGTACTCTTGTATACTGCCACAGGTTTGCACCTGTACCTTCTGTAGTAGTAGGCCTGTTATGGCCTCCTTCAGATTATGGTGACTAGTTATACTCCCCTTGCTTTAAGGGTAAAAGGTGTTTTTACTGAGTATACTGCCTGTTGGAGTGTATAAAGCTCAGGTTGAGTTTATTTTATGTTGAACCTCACTAGTTAGTTTGGTTCATAAGTAGCTCCCTTTAGAGTTTGTACAACTGCCGCAAGCTGACACTCGTGTTGTTGGAAGTAGAAGGCTTTGTTTGGGCCTCCTTTAGAGCACAATAGCTTGTTTTACTACAAGACTTGTTGGTAGATGTGTAGTATAGAGTTTGCTTACTTGGAGATTAGCACTGCCACAGGTTTATGCCCGTGATCTTTTGAGGTAGTAGGCCTGTTTTTTGGGCCTCCCTCAGAGCATGGTGGTGTAATATTCTTTGTACTCCCCTTGCTTTAAAGGTATATAGGGTTTTTTTACCGAGTGCATTACCTGTTGGAATGTGTGAATGGATTTAAGCTCAGGTTGAGTTAAATGTATTGACCTCACTGGATAGTATGGTTTTCTTATATGGTTTAGAGCTTAGGCACTGCCACTAGCTGACGCCCATGTCTTTCTAGAGTAAATGTGTTGAGGTAGACTGATACGTGTGCACTCTACAGTCTTATCTGCCAGTTAAACTCGGTTTCAATCAGAACGAGTTCCCATGTTTTTGTGGGCTCTTGCATTGTCAGCAATTGAGTTGCTTTTAGTTGTGTTGCCTTCACAGGCCACCCTGTAAGCGAATCCCCCACATTTGGGTATATCTCAGAAGATTAGGCATGTAGTTTCACATGGCTAGCCTTTGCAAGGCTACGGTGATTGTTCTACATTGGGTAGAATTAGCTCATGTTGCAGGCTCCCCGGGAGCCTCCATGATTTTGTGCCTACGGTATGATCTACCTGTTAGGTTGAGCTCAGTACTCCCCTCGGCTGGAGGGTTGTCCTTTTATAGCACTTAGCTCCTTAAGTCTGTTCAGTGGTTGAAGGCCTATATAAGGCCTCCCTGTGGAAGACCAGCCGTTAGGCTGGTTGTACTCCCCTTGTTTGGGTCCCCTTAGAGTGCACAGCCTCCTCAGTGCATAGACAAACAAGCACTGAGTAGATCCTAGGATTGAGCAGAGTTTTACTCCCCTCATTTGTAAGGGTAAAAATCGCTAAGCTGAGTCCTGCTCTCCAGGATGCCCATCTCTGCGATCTGGTCTGAGTTGGTTACTGCCTCTTTGCAGTCCCTCTTACTGGTTATCTTCTCAGAAGAATGTGATTTGAGACTCTGTGATCAGACAGGTTGTTGGCCAAGACTAGGTTACTGTTAGACCAGGTCGGCCTCCCTGGTGCCAATCAGGGTTGATTGATGGAATAAATACTTTGAATGTTGCGATCCCATCTGACTTATGATAGCTACCTGAATCGTAACAAAGCACTGTTCGCCAGAGGAGAACTGGCCCCCCGACTAAGCCTGGTTTCTCCCAAGGTTTTTTTCTCCTTTTTAACACCTATTTGCCACCTGTTTGCCACCTGATGTCACCTGTTGGAGTTTGGGTTTCTTGCCGCTGTCGCCTTTGGCTTGCTTAGTTGGGGACACTTGACATTTGATATTCAACAGTGCTTTGCATCTGCCTGCATTGACACCATTTTCTTTAAGAGCTGCTGTGCAGCCAAATTTATATACCAGTTATCACTGTAAAGCTGCTTTGACACAATCTGCATTGTAAAAAGCACTATATAAATAAAGGTGACTTGACTTGACTTGATTACGTTCCCCTGACAAGTGACTGGCTAGGGCTCCTTCGGGTCCCCCTGGCTACATTTCCTAAAAGGTACCCCCTTTATTCTTGAAAGAGGCTTGGTACTAAAAGCCTTTGAGCTGCCTTGGTAGGCCTTCTGTGGAAGGCCTTTTTGAGGCTTACAGCTTGGGCTGTTGGCCATAGGAAATGCTGTCACTGACAGCCTAAGTATGACCTGAGGGGGAGTGGCTCTGGCAGCTCAGTTGAACTGCTAGTTCTTGACGTTTGTTTAGCCATTCTTTGGCATGCACCCCCCTCAAGCATGGCGGCGTGGGTACAGATGGTACTCAACCAGAATGCCTATTACCGCCACGCCAGCTGCCTCGGCAAAGCCACCGCGGCAAAAATAAACCAGTTGCATTTCAAAATCGTTTGTGAAATGACCGCCAGGAGGCGCAAAGGGCCATTTTGCAAAACAGCTGCAATTGTTGCATTTTGAAATGTAAGTAACGTTAGAGCTGTAGTCATAAATCAACAATAATAAAAACACAACAGTTATGTTATATAAGGTCACTGTTATATATAGTCAAACCGAGGAGGCACGTGTCCTCTCAGATTTATGAGACAAATTAAATTTGTATGCACTGCAGCTTAAAAAAGACAAACATTAATATAGCCTATATGTATTAATATACAAATTTCAACAGCTGCTAAATTCGTTCGCTGTATGGCTTGCGCTGATCCAAAGACTGCCATGCGCTCATTTATCATTTATCTCAACCAAAGATCACAACTGTTCATTGTTTACAGTCATATAAGGTTTATTCGTGTTTCTGATATTAAAATACCTACTAGCAAATAAATAAATAAACTTGTTTGCGCAATTCCACCGTTATGGGCGTGACATTTGAAATCTGAACTTGAAATATTAATTCTCATATGAAGCATATATTGAATCATCTGTTTATATTTTTCAAAACACCTGAAAATACAGTCCAGACGTCAGAAAGAAAATATCAATATTTACATTTTAGATGAGGGAAATACACAATACTACTACTAATTTAGTCTGCACGCTGAAGAATAAAGTGTAAAGCTTACTGCAAAGCACCAGCAGAAATAGCCTAATGATTATGAATGTGTCGGGAAAAATTAGACATTTTAATTTTTTATTAATGTTTTCTGAGTCAGTGTCAGCTGTAAAGATGAAGTTGAGGACGCTGACTCCACAGAACAGTGGATGCACCTTTACAGAGAAATGCAACTTTCATATATGGATTACATAATCAGACAGTTGCATATTTGATTTCGATATGAATTGGTTCATTTAAAAGTAGACATTTCAGGCTTTCAATGCACATATTTCTCATGTCTGTGAGGCAAACATCGATAATATGTGAAATAACGTTCGACTAATTGTTCATTTAAGCCATTATTTGACTAATAATATTTATATTAATTTTATTTCTTAAATACTGGAGAGAATAAACCATAATAATGAGCGTTTACGTAATTGCTAGCATATATAGCACTCAAGCGCACGCATAAAGCTTGCCGTAAAGAACCGGCAAAAGTAATGATAATGAATGTGACAAAAACAGCAAAGAGACATTTTAATTGTTTATTAATAAACTAATGTTTTCTGAATCAGTGTCGGCTGAGAAGATGAAATTGACATTGCTGACTCTCATCATCTCCGCATAATGGACGCGCTTAGAGAGGGAATATTCTCGTTCAGATTACATAATCAGAGAATGGCCTTTTTTTTTTTTTTTTTTTTTTTTTTTTTTTTGAATTATTTCATTTAAAGGTAGACATTTCAAGCTTTCTATATATATATTTCTCATGTCTGTGAAGCAAGCAGCCTATGCGCTGAGTTTCGGTTCATTCAGCCTATAAGACGCGCTCCATTTCACGTGCAAGTAATCGCGCTGGCACCTTCATGTTATGATTATATTTTCTTCTTATTTATTAAAACCAGGCAATTGGTAGATGAAACATTGATTAAAATTAAGATACAATTTTTTACACAACAAAATTCACTTTAAAGAAAGACTTTCTACAAAACAAAACTTAATGAAGTAGTCAAAATCATGTCTGACCCACTCCATGTATCCCGATATATTGCGCATCTTATGATGTATTCTATCTTACTCATGCTGTTCACTATTCATAATCAAATAGATGAAAAAAAAAAAATAAAAAATCATTATAATAGGCCTATTTAAACATAAATATGAAACTAATTACGTTTTCTTTAATGGCTACCAACGCGTAGGCTATAGTACAGTACAAAGAAATGTCATGTCGTGAGCAAGAGCAGATCATGAGTCGAGTCGGATCCACTATAATATTTACAATAATATACTATTTGTGAGAAGTAACTAGTAACTAATTACTTTTTTAAAGTAATGTGCCCAACACTGTTCATGATCAACAATAATGCTAGCCTAATGTCTACAGAATAGCGCTATAAGTCTGAATTGCGAGTTCTCTGTTTTTAGTAGTCAGAGACGCACCTCTCCTATAACAGATAATCTGGGGGGTGGGAGAGGCAGTTCAGTAGCTTCATCTTGGGGGTGCAGAACAATAGAGGTGTGAATCGTGCTCTTTCATATGGAGAGTGTCAGACAGCCAGCTGATGATACATTTTTTAAATTAAAGAGCAGGTAAAGTTCCTTTCAGGATAAATCTCTCGATGTGTCCATCTTGTCAAGTTATGAATATCGCCACTTAGTGATAAAAGGCAGTAAACACACGTCTCCAATTTTGCCGTCGCAGTAGCGGCAGCGGTAAAAGTATTATTCTGGTTGGCTACCTACTGTATATCGTTCCCCAAAGCGTCAAATGCAGTGTTGAGTTCCCTTTCGAAAGGGAACATCTCAGGTTACGTATGTAACCATGGTTCCCTGAGAACAGGGAACAAGACACTGCGTTTCCTGCCATGCATCGGGGCTGCCTGCTGAACAGTCCCTTTAGACAATAAGGTACTGACTGCTTCTCTAGGCGCTCTTATATACTTCTGGGTAGCGCCAGTTATGACGTCATAGGCTGTTGCCGGCCAATAGGATTGGCGTTATTTGATAACTGTTTCAGACACCGGTTTACGAGGAGGAATTCCCCAAAGCATGTCAAACACAGTGTGTTATTTCTAACTTGCACTCAGCCAAGGCTCTTTTATTTCTTTAAAGGTGCACTATGTACAAATTTTCAGTTACTGTTTGTAAACACAACATTCAAACGTGACCCCTCTTCATGAGTGGAACATGGCCAGAAGCACATGCCCTCTCCCTGACGTATTAGTTACATACACAGCTCAACTGACTCGAGAATACCACCAGGAAGATGAGTGATGAGCTTTTTTTTGAATATTTTTTTCAAATACTGTGTTTATCATGCATTAACAGCATTTTGTGTGTATTTGTATATGAATGAACAGTTACATTAATCGTTAGATGATTGGCTGTAATTTGCAAGCGAGTGTAGCCATCTTCATTCTAACTTGATTATAAACAATAATTATGTCAGCATAAAAACATAATTTCAGTGCCTAGTACAGTGGAATCAGAGTGCACTTGAGCTTAATTTTGAGTGTCATGGCAAAGGCTGTGAATACTTATGTACGTGATTTTTTTCGTTTTTAATTTTTAATAAATTTGCAAAGATTTCAAACAAACTTCTTTCACATTGTCACTATGGGGTATTGTTTGTAGAATTTTGAGGAAAATAATGAATTTATTCCCTTTGGAATAAGGCTGTAACATAAACTGTGAAAAAATTGAAGCGCTGTGAATACTTTACGGATGCACTGTAATTTGTCGAGTTACAGATTGCAGTCAACAAAGCAATAGCAACATTAGCAAATTGTTTTTGTGTTGAGACAGGAGAACTTAGAAGGGCTTCCTGAGCCTCAAACACCAATGAAAAAGTCTCACCCTCACATGCACCGTGTGAAGTTATTGGCTGGAGCGACACACTCACTGGCCAAAGGTTGTAGCCCAGAAACGTCCCAAGCACAGGAATTCAGGGCTGTGGAGGACCAAATCTGCAGAAATTATAAATATATATAAATAAATACAAGTAATAATAGAAAAATAAAGTAATTAAATACTTGATAAAACAAATATAATATAAAAATGAAATGAAATTTAATCCTGAATTTGTTTTTGTATTATTGTGTATATATGGTAGTTCAGTTCTTGCTCAAAATGCCTGTCTTAAAGGGATATTAAAAGACGTGTTAAAAAAAAAAAAAAAAAAAAAAAAAAAAAAATCACCTGGAATTGGATGCGTTTTTGGTGATCTGATCACAAGTGGCAAATTTAAGATGAACTGCTTTTCTCACCTGGTATTAAGCACCAAATTAGGCCTTAAAGCAGCACAAAATCATTTTTTAAAAGAACCATGAACACTTAATTTAATGAATTGGAAGTTTAAATAATACACAAGTTTAAAAAATGGACCAAATATTTGAAAATACATATAAAGTTAATGCTAAAGGGGCCATTCACATATCGCGTCTTTTCCGCGCACAAGACAGTTATTTCAAATGTAGCCGTGCGACAGGCGCGCTCATAATGGAAGCGACGTGCATGCAGTGTGTTTTCCAGGCACATCGAGATGAAAAATTCTCAACTCATATCTCATCTCCATAAATATATCTAGTAGTAAAGCTAATGCAAGGGCTAGAAATCAATTTATCCTTTGCTGAATCTTCCTACTCCTCGTGGAGAGCGCAATTCATGGTTGCATAGCAATGACAGACGCCACGGGAGTGCAAGCGCTTTGGAAAGAAGGAGAAAGCAGTGCAGCCACGCTTTCCATGCGTTTTTCCATGCGACGCAATATGTGATCGGCCTCTAATTCTAAAGCAAGCTCTGGGAATATAGAAGCACCCCACAAAGGTTTTTTTTTTTTTTTTTTTCTTGTTTTCAGTACAAACATAGACTATGAATGTGGGGATCACAATCTTTCTGGATTTTTGGGTTTTAAACAGTAGGTGGCAGAAAAGTTACTATAAATGGAGTGATAAAAGACTTGTGGTGGACAAGCATTGTATCACAACTATGTATCATTTTATACAGATTAAAATGTTGCAATGGTAATCGTGCTTCTACAAAAGGAACCACAGTTTCAGACATTTGACAGAGGGGAGTCAGAATCCCCACTAAACATAACAATACAACAGCACTGCAAACTCCCAAGATAGCTGCTGTCTGTTAAATAGAATATTGGGTTTTGCTGTGGTGTCAAAATTGGTATTGAGAATTTCTCTGGTATTGACTATTTAATTTTAATGTTGTGATCAGCCTAGAAGCACTGATTCTCTGTACAGTTTTAAACATTATCTTTGTGTATGTTTGCACTGTTAGAGATGTAGGATCTGTTCTTAAAACGATCTGGTGCAAAACTGCTTGTATGCCTATAACCTCATTTACAGAATAAGCTCATTAAATTGGCTCACCTCTATATGATTGTCTTGAGGTTCTGAGCTGGAGACTGACACCAGATAACTACCCTCAGAGTGACCAGCTTCCACCTCCCTCTTACCTCTATGGCTCTCAGCACCTGCTTCGGCTATTTGGTGAATATTAGCTTCTTATGTTCAAATGTGTTCTCATAAATTGAAGTTATCATCTTAATCTTTTACTGTCTCTTATTTATTTATTTATTTATGTTTGCCTTTTTGTTTTAGTGAAACTTCCAGAAATCCTGAGGAAGATGCACATACCAGAAAAGAACCTGAGGGCACTAGTGAAACACTTTGAGCTTTTCCTCAGGTGCAGATTTCTTTTAGCATTGCATGCATATGATTAACTTCTTTAAGCATTGATTGCACATACAGTATCTCACAGAAGTGAGTACACCCCTCACATTTTTGTAAATATTTTATTACATCTTTTCATGTGACAACACTGAAGGAATTACACTTTGCTACAATGTAAAGTAGTTAGTGTACAGCTTGTGTAACAGTGTAAATTTGCTGTCCCCTCAAAATAACTCAACACACAGCCATTAATGTCTAAACCGCTGGCCACAAAAGTGAGTACACCCCTAAGTAAAAATGTCCAAATTGTGCCCAATTAGCCATTTTCTCTCCCCGGTGTCATGTGACTTATTAGTGTTACAAGGTCTCAGGTGTGAATAGGGAGCAGGTGTGTTAAATTGGGTGTTATCGCTCTCACTCTCTCATACTGGTCACTGGAAGTTCAACATGGCACCTCATGGCAAAGAACTCCCTGAGGATCTGAAAAAAATAATTGTTTCTCTACATAAAGATGGCGTAGGCTATAAGAAGATTGCCAAGACCCTGAAACTGAGCTGCAGCACAGTGGCCAAGACCATACAGCGGTTTCACAGGACAGGTTCCACTCAGAACAGGCCTCGCCATGGTCAACCAAAGAAGTTGAGTGCATGTGCTCAGCGTCATATTCAGAGGTTGTGTTTGAGAAACAGATGTATGAGTGCTGCCAGCATTGCTGCAGAGGTTGAAGGGGTGGGGGGTCAGTCTGTCAGTGCTCAGACCATACGCCGCACACCGCATCAAACTGGTCTGCAAGGCTGTCGTCCCAGAAGGAAGCCTCTTCTAAAGATGATGCACAAGAAAGCCCGCAAACATTTTGCTGAAGACAAGCAGACTAAGGACATGGATTACTGGAACCATGTCCTGTGGTCTGATGAGACCAAGATAAACTTATTTGGTTCAGATGGTGTCAAGCGTGTGTGAGCAGTACAAACCAGCTGAGCAGTACAAAGACAAGTGTGTCTTGCCTACAGTAAAGCATGGTGGTGGGAGTGTCATGGTCTGGGGCTTCATGAGTGCTGCTGGCACTGGGGAGCTACAATTCATTGAGGGAACCATGAATGCCAACATGTACTGTGACATACTGAAGCAGAGCATGATCCCCTCCCTTTGGAGACTGGGTCGCAGGGCAGAATTCCAACATGATAACAACCCCAAACACACCTCCAAGATGACCACTGCCTTGCTAAAGAAGCTGAGGGTACCTAAACCCTATTGAGCATCTGTGGGGCATCCTCAAATGGAATGTGGAGGAGTGCACCCATAAGACCTTCATTCATCTTCGGAAATTAAAATATTTTTGTTGAAATCCGATGGCTCAGTGAGGCCTGCATAGCCAGCAATAACATTTCCTCTCTCAAGATCCATTAATGTACTAAAAACATATTTAAATCAGTTCATGTGAGTACAGTGGTTCAACATTAATATTATAAAGCGATGAGAATATTTTTGGCACGCCAAAAATCTAAATAATGACTTATATAGTGATGGCCGATTTCAAAACACTGCTTCAGGAAGCTTCGGAGCGTTATAGAGTAATAAATGACATTATTTTCATTTTTGGGTGAACTAACCCTTTAATGGCTGTGTGTTGAGTTATTTTGATGGGACAGCAAATTTACACTGTTATACAAGCTGTACACTCACTACTTTACATTGTAGCAAAGTGTCATTTCTTCAGTGTTGTCAGATGAAAAGATATAATAAAATATTTACAAAAATATGAGGGGTGTACTCACTTCTGTGAGATATTGTAAATACTTTATGTAAGGAAAATGTGTATGAGGTAGTTGTAAATAATTGTTTTGTAGTTTCCGGGTATTCTTGCTGATCATTTGATAGAGAACACACAGGCGAGATGGATAAAACAAATATTGATTATATTTCTAATACAAGTTATATTTCAGCATGTGTCCCATTTATTAAAATGTATAAAATCAAAGACATGAAAAATGATTCTCAATGAAACCCAAATCCCAAAAAGCTATAGGACTAGGGGTACATTCCAACTATCAGCGTTACAGGGAAATTATAAATGTTGCTCCATTCGTAAAGTTTGGGACGTCACTATATAATTTAGTGAGAAAACTCCTTGACACTCATAAATCATTTGGACTTTAGACATAACAATGTAACCTGAAAAAAGAGTCACTGAAAAATACCCACTGCTAATGCACAGAAAAGCAATGTAGAATGCTGTTTGACCAGATTAGAGGACCATAACTTACTGTTAATGAAAACCCTTATAATGGTTGTTCCCTTTCTGTCATTAACTACAACGTGTGTCATAACGACAGAATGGGGATTGTCCTTGAGAGACCTAATCACCTCTGAGTATATCAGAAAAGGCCAATGAAATGTGAATGAAGTTGGTGTGCAAAATTTGCATGCGAGGCCATGCCCGTGCATACGGGTATTTAAGGCCAGCCATGTGCAAATGCAATTCAGTTCTGTTCTTCGGTGCCTGAGCTACGCATTTATGAGAAGCAAGTTTTCCCTTCACCTCATTCACTGGATATACAGCACATTCAGCGATCTCTCACTGAGCATGGATAAGTGTGAGATGGTTCCCTGGGTGCTTCAGTGGTTTTCACAAGAGAGCATTTCGCTCTAAAAGTGCGAATTTCTCTAAAAGAGCTTACACGGCGGTCTTTGTCTTTTTCAAAATGCCATTCCGTTCATGTTCTTCTGAGTGAGATCGACTTTTTGTTCGGGGCTCCAGCAGATGATGAGGTTGAT
The DNA here is from genome assembly GCF_019924925.1 of Ctenopharyngodon idella. NCBI lineage: Eukaryota > Metazoa > Chordata > Actinopteri > Cypriniformes > Xenocyprididae > Ctenopharyngodon > Ctenopharyngodon idella. The sequence continues at coordinate 24,438,676 of NC_067220.1, forward strand.
GAGGTTCCAGCAGATGATGAGGTTTCCCTCGCAGCATCAGGAGGTGGCCCTGTCTACCCGTCTACTCGTCGTCGAAGTCGGCCTTCTGCAAGTGCTGCATTGGCCCTGCCTCAGCCTGGACCGGCAGCAAGACTCCAGCGGTCTTCCCATAAGCAGGTGGCGCCACCTACCCATGGACGCGAATCTTTCGTCGTCCTGCGCTCTGATGCCCCAGGCCCACACTCCGGTAACTGTCTTACACAACACCTCTATCATTCTGGGCCCCCCCGCCAAGGTCAATGCCCAAGTGCACCATATGTCACAGGTTTTTTGGGACGCAGAACAGCCTCCCAATATGATGGACCTTGCCCCCCCCCGGTACCCCAGGTATTATTCCTTTAGTACCACTTGTGCAGTGCTTGGATGTGTGGTTAACGATTCCTAACCTGTCACATTGACTGGTCAGAAAAATCCGGCTTGGTTATGTGATTCAGTTCGCCCAGGTTCAGGAGTGTTCTTCTTACCTCGGTTTGACACCAATTCTGGATTCGCATGTTTTGAATCTGACCCTTCATTGGCTCCCGTTCAAAATGCTCACTGTCTGGCTCATCTTCCCTTGGCAGTACTCCCCAATGGTGTCCCTAAGTGTTTTTACCACATGATACCTCCCTTCAGGCAGGATGTGGTCTCAGTAGCATACCTATCCCTCTGGGAAAGAGAATGTTTCCCAACGCTAACAACCAGGTATGTGACGCGGCTGTTATCAAAAGCTGTTGATTCTTTGAATCTCTTAAGAAATCAGAAGAAGCCCCCAGCCGCAGTGACCTCTTCTAGATGAGTAGCACTCCTTATCAGGAGGCCGGAGGTCATTTACCCTGGGCGTTGGTCAGTGTTTTGCACCGCTTTTTCTGGTGACACGGTACAGTAGTTGTGGCGTTTAGTATAGGGATCCCCATTCTGTTGTTACGACTTACGTCATAGTGAACGACAGAAAGGGAATGTCTCAGTTACGTATGGTAACCCTCGTTCCCTGATGGAAAGTCTGTACTGATCGCTGATGTGACTGAGATGCTACCTGCTACCTCAGAACAATACTGAAGTGTATTTGCATTTCATTGGCCTTTTCTGATATACTCAGAGGTGATTGGGTCTTTCAAGGACGATTCCCATTCTGTCGTTACGACACACGTCTCCATTCCCTCCAGCAGGGAACGAGGATTACCATTCATAATCAAGATGTTTTATCATCAGTAAGACTGGTTAGTGATTATTACCTATATGCAAGGTCATGTTTGTTTACACTGAAATACAGCATGGGAGAGTGGCAAACATTTTTCCTAGAAAAAAATAAGCCCATCTACTGTCACTTGTTGTCCCGAAAGAGATGATGACGAGTGACTGCTGAACTAGAAGAAGAATCGTGTGAAATATCTAGTTACCTAATAAAATCTTTATTCGAAGTGACAGTGCAAATATGGCTTCGGTTGATTCTGATTTAATTTAAGTGGTAACAGCCTGCAATGTCAAATCATTCTGATTTAATTTAAACATGCCTTTGAAAATCAATTTTAGGGGGCAAATATTGCCCCTGGTGGGAAAGTTAATTTCTGACACTGATAGATGGCAATAAATATAGATCTCTGACTTTATTGTTCAAAGTGTAATTTCAGGGTTTTGGTATCTTCTTGTAGCTAAGAGAGCACTTCCTGTATTATTTCCTATATTATAAAAGTAATTTAACATTACTCCTAAAATATCTAGGGCTCAGCCTCACTTTTTGTGAAGTTTGTCAGTGTTACTTCACATACATTCACCGACCACCTTATTAGGTACATCTCTTCAAATGTTTGTTAACACATACAGTAAAACCAAAAATTATGCAGACATTTTTGATATATTTTATATATTTTTACTAGTGGGTGCAGGACACTATAGTTCATTTATGTAAGTGAGGATAGCAAAATAAAGTAAACTGTGACATATTATACCTAAAAATTCTTCATACAGTGGACTACCAGTAAAATTGATAAAAATTTGGAACCAAAACTTATTCAGACACTATGACCTGATGATTTTTTGCTTAAGTGTTATCTGACATAATTAAGATTATTTTTTTCTGACACAGTTTAACTCTGAGATCATCATATTTTATTACCATTTTTTTAACCTATAGTGAATAAACTGTATTAATGAAAGAAATGTTCAAGGTGTCTGAATAAATTTTGGTTTGACAGTATATATAATCAGCCAATCACATGGCAGCAACTCAGTGCTTTTAGGCATGTAGTCATGGTCAAGACGTTCAGTGCTGAAGTTCAAGTTTAATGTCAAGTCACCTTTATTTATTTATTATTATGATTCAGGTAGCATTACAGGTCAGAAGTGAGATTGGAATCGGAACATTCAAAATATTTAATCCAGTTCCATCTGGTTGAAGATCGTTGAAGCAAAAACATGCCATTTTTGAGTGTGTCCCTTTAAATGCAAATGAGTTGGTGCTGCCGGCCCCTTTCAAGAAGAGGGCGGAGCTTCAAGAACTCATACCAGCAACAAAATAGGACAATCTCATACACTTAAAATGTCAGAAAGTGTTCAGTTCGAACCATCATTGAAAAATCATTCTGCCCTACTCAGTCACATAAAACAATGTATTGATTTTAAATTTCTAAGTCACCTTTTTGTTTAGAAAGGCCATATGCGAGGAGGCGTGAATCTTCATGAATAATGCTGTGATTCACACCTGAGGAGATTAAGACCCTTCCCCTAATGAGCCACATAATGAGCCATTTAGTCAGGTAGCTATGTGACTGAGTGAACTAAGAAAGAATGCAGTGACAAAAGAAATATATTTGTTTGTATATATATATTTGTTAAAAAATTTTTGTTTGTATTTTATTTAGAATATAGTTAACTATATAAATGAGTGTCAAAGACACATTTTGAGTACACAGTTATACCTGGAAATAAACCATGTTCAAAGATTAATGAACATCACATACCTGGCATTTGGTGTTTATATACACTGGAGAAAGACAAAGAAGAAAGAAAAAAAACATTCCCGTTTCCAGTCAGTGATCTCAGTATCATATGCATGCGGTCCAGTGTGGGCCAATATCTGGTCACTATGATTCTCAAATCTGTGAGATAAAAGAAAAAACCCCTCTGTGGGCATGCTGATAACAGGATCATATCAGCTATTGTATTAATGTTAATATAATGTCCACTCTTAACAGCAAACATGATTGTTGTGATTTCATGCATGCATGTATTATTGCACATTACGTGAAGAAAATTTTGCATAGGCCTATTTTATTTTAAATTACAGTACCGGTCAAAAGATTGGACACATTACTATTTTTAATGTTTTTGAAAGAAGTCTCATGCTCATCAAGCCTGCATTTATTTGATCAAAAAAAAAAAAAAAAACAGCAGAAAAAAACATCAATACTGTGGAATATTATTAAATTTTAAAATAATGGTTTTCTATTTTAATATACTTTAAAATATAATGTATTTCTGTGATGCAAAGCTGAATTTTCATAATTCATTGTGAACAAAAGCTTCATCGACGTGGCACTAGACTATGTCACAGTAAACACTTCATAATCTGTTCAAAACAGGCCAAAGAAATCGTCTAAACATTCATATTACCTCTATGACATTTTATGTATTATATTTGTTATATTATAGAGCCTAAATGTTAATGTGCAGTTTAATACATTGCTAACACATTTTATTTCAGTATTTATTACGTATTTCAATTGGTTCCACTCATCTCAGTATAGCAATATAGTTTGGGAATAGCCAATATGGCAATTTACTAATGTAAGTTATGTGTAACGTAGTAAACGAAATGCGCGTCTGCGCCATTCACATAGAGATGCACAAAACTTGCAGGATTCATATTTCATATCTTTTTGCAGTTTAATATTTCAAGATTAGAAGAAAGAACTTAAGAATAAAAAAACTTACCATTCAAAATCATTGGCTTGATCAAGTTGATCCTTGAACTCAAAATAATAATCTTGATGCATTTTTTCGAGCTGATGCAGGTGTTCAATCTGTTGCATGGATCGCCTCAGAATTTGCCTTTGAATGCTGCGCGTTGTCCGTGGGTGTGGCCGCATTAGTGGATAATGAGATGACTCGCGAACGACTGACATCTCTTTTTTTCAAACAGATTACATAAACAGAGAATTTTTTTTTAAATTTGATTTACATGACTTAAAACTTGACATTTCAACGTTTCTTTAGATGTCTCATGTTTGTGTGATTAGTATTCACTAAGTTACAGTTCATTTTCTGAGGACTATCAGAATGGACTTCATTGAGAAAGAGACCGCAGTTTGCGCATCATGTTAGTTTTCTTTATTTTGCAAAAAGCACAACATTTTGTTTTTACTGTGAGTGTACAAAAATAAAAGAAGACATTCCACAGTTTTTAATAGTATATAACTCTTATTTGTATGTCCAAAATTGCCAGAGTATTTTGAGTCTCTTTTGCACTAGTAAGAAAAAAACTGAGGTGGTATCACCGGCGCGACCACCGACCCCTGAGTGTTAATTATGGTTATAAAATGGATAGTTCTGGCCCTTGATTCTGATTGGTTGAGCCGCATTTGAAGCCATTGTGAAATTCACAAAAACATACAGCTGACCGCATTACATAAGTATCGCTGCACCACTGAGTGTGTATGTTGCTGCGTCTGTCTTAGCAACCACTCTTAGCAACGTAAACATATGTTTGTTCCAAATTAATTTTGTTCATTGAAACTTACTGCATTATGTAGAAGAGTATTGTGAGAGAGACCGAGTGTATTACCTGCATTCAGATTTAGCATTTTCCTTGTCAGTCCTATGTTCATAATAAAAAATCAGTTTGAATGTCCACTGCGATCTTGTCCTATTAACGTTTAATGGATTTTCCTGTGCCCTGCTGACACTGACAGCACTGGTCAAAGCATTTGTCATTTGCGTCTTGTTCCATGTTCACAACAATATAAAAGTCTTTGCAACTGAGTGACTCGCTCATGAAGACAATCTTTGCCGCCATCTAATGGTGTAATAAATGTAACTTCTGTTGCAGGGACTGTCAGGGAACTGCTAACTTCAGGCCGCCACCCCGCGTGTCACTCGTAGCCGAAAAATGATGTGACTGACTCCTTAACCTGTCCATAAATAATCAGTGTACAATTCTGATATCTTATCTTAACATACTATGTATTTATATTCTGTATCTTTTTGAATAAAGTCATAAAATTTTAAGTAAGGCATCAGGCATTTTCATCACTCGAAAAGACAGACGCGACACTCGTTTAGGTTTATGTTGCTTTGCATAAAAGTAAACAATATACTGAACAATAATGAATTTTTAGATAAAATGTACACAAACCTGCATTTTACCGAAGACATGCATCACTGCTCTCTCTTGAAGAGGTCGCAAAAAGCATGCGATAAATGACTCAACCCCTGGGTTGTTATGTCTGACCCAGGATCTGGGTAAAACAAAAACTAACCAAACACTGGGTTATTATGTGGGACCGAGGAGCTGGGTAACATAAAAACTATCCAAACACTGGAAAAATAACTGCCCAAAAAATGACCCAAAAGGCTCAACCCAGGACTTGGGTAGAAAAAAATAACCCAAGATTTTTGCAGATTAATCAATTAAAGTTTGGACCATTTGGACATGCTGATCCTGAACTTTGTTTAAAAAACATCATTTGTTGCTTGAATTCTGCAATCTCTCAAGATGCAGACATGTAAGAGGCTGACAATTAGTTGAACACAAAAGTGTTAAATTAGTGACACTTAGCCTACATTTTAATTATTCTTTATTTGAATACAACAATGGCAGAATAAAGAGAGGTCTTAGCTTAAGACTTCTCTTTCTCTTTATTCTTTAGTAAATGTTTGTCTCAGCAGCTTTTTTTTTTTTTTTTTTAAGGGAAAACTCTTAGCTAAGAACTTTTACTTTGAATACGGCCCCTGGGATGTCATCGCTCTGCTGCAGAATTTCAACGACATCAACGATTCCATGTTACAATAGTAGATCTAAAGTATGATTATGACAGTGAGTGGGTCCTGACACATTGTCTAACTCCAATAGAGTTTAGAATGTCTGTAAATTTCAATCCCAATGTGTCTTTTTCATTATCTACATGGGTATTAAAATCACCCACAATTAGGACTTTATCTGCAGCCAGTGCTAACTCTGATAGAAAATCAGCAAATTCTTTGATAAAGTCTGTATGGTGCCCTGGTGGCCTGTATACAGTAGATAGCACAAATGTCAAATGGGATTTATCACATACACTAAATAGTGTTACATATTGCACCATCACTTCAAAATAATTATTTTTGAAACTAGACGTCTGAGTGATACTGAAGATATTACTATAAATTACAGAAGCTTTGCCTTTCAGATGAGGCTTGTGTTTATAACAGTAGTCTTGGGGGGGTGGACTCATTTAAAGTAATGTGATCATCTCTGTTTTAGCCAGGTTTCTGTCAGATGCAGGTTTCTGATGTCAGCCGCTCTGGCTTCCGACAAACATGACTATGGTGGCTGGTGTCTCTATTTTCACATTCACGAATCACCAATAACTAGGGCACTTTCAACAGGATTCTCAGTGGGTGTGTCACTGAGTGGAGAGAATCTGTTTGACGTTCTAATCGGAATGGAACAGCTCTGTTTTGTCCCACGACTATGGCGTCTCACAGTCACCCAGTTGCCCTGCTGCAGGGTCTCTATAGCCGGAGCTAAACAATGTAAGGGGTTCGCTAAGCTAGTCACATCCAAAGCAGTATCTAGAGCCCTTGCATTCTTGCCATCCTTGATTAAAGTTTGGATGCGTGTCTCTAATTCTTCTCATTCAGCCTGTCTCTTTCCCTGCATTTATGACATGTGAAACCCTTGTCGCTGACAGAGAAGGCTATGCTAAACATGCGGCAGGCAGTGCAAGTGACGATAAGAGGAGAAGACGATGTTTGTTGACTGATTCCAGCTTACCACAGTTGTTTCATGGACTCGTAGAAAAAGACAATAAGCATGGATGACAAGTTAACAGGCTAGCAAATGCTAATGATAGTAAATAGAGATTCTAAACAAAGCTATACAGATGTAGCAAATTAGCTCAAAATGGAAATATGAATAAACAAGTTTATCTTAGTCTCAATTATAAATACAGTATCTCACAAATGTGAGTACACCCCTCACATTTCAGCAACCATTTTATTATATGTTCTCAAGGGACAATACTATAGAAATGAAAATTGGATATACTTTAGAGTAGACAATGTGCAGCTTGTATAGCAGTACAGATTTACTGTCCACTGAAAATAACTCAACATACAGCCATTATTGTCTAAATAACTGGCAACAAAAGTGAGTACATTTTGTGTGAGCACCATTGTTATTTAACACTGCCTTAATCCTCCTGGGCATGGAATTCACCAGAGCTGCACAGGTTGTTGCTAGGATCCTCTTCCGCTTCTCCATAATGACATTACGGAGCTGCTGGATATTAGACACATGGCGGTTCTCCACCTTCCACTTGAGGATGCCCCACAGGTGCTCAGTAGAGTTCAGGTCTGGAGACATACTTGGCCACTCCATCACCTTCACCTTCAGCTTTCTCAGCAAGGCACTTATCATCTTGGCGGTGTGTTTGGGGTCATTATCATGCTGTTCAGCCCAGTTTCTGAAGGGAGGGCATCATGTTCTGCTTCAGAATATCACAGTACATGTTGGAATCCATGTTTTCCTCAATGAAGCAGAGCTCCCCAGTACCAGTAGCAATCATGCAGCCCCAGCCCATAATGCTAACACCACTATGCTTGACTGTAGGCAAGACACAATTTTCTTGGTATTCCTCACGAGGGCGTCGCCACACATGCTGGACACCATCTGAGCCAAACAAGTTTATCTTAGTCTCATCAGACCACAGGACATGGTTTCAGTAATTCATGCTCTTGGACAGGTTGTCTTTAGCAAACTGTTTGCGGGCTTTCTTGTGAGCCAGCTTCAGAAGAGGCTTTCTTCTGGGACAACGGCCATGCAAACCGACTTGTTGCAGTGTGCGGCGTATGGTCTGAGCACTGACAAGCTGACCTTCCGCTTCTGCAACCTCTAAAGCAATGCTGGCAGCACTCATGCATCTGTTTTTTGAAGCCAGCTTCTACACCTGACACACAGCACAAGGTCTCAACTTCTTTGATTCAACTTCTTTGGCCTGTTCCGAGTGGAACCCGTCTTGGAAAACCTCTGTATGACCCTGGCCACTGTACTGTAACTCAATTTCAGGGTGTTACCGATCTTCTTATAGCCTAGGCCATCTTTGTGGAGAGCAACAATTCTAATTCTAAAATCCTCAGAGAGTTCTTTGCCATGAGGTGCCATGTTGAACATCCAGTGATCAGTATGAGAGAATTGTACTCAAAGCACCAAATTTGAACTGCTCTAATACAAGATCCAAACATTTGTATGCTCATGTCAAGCAGACAAAAACATGAACATGATGAATAGGACATGTGGCTTTGCATGGTTAAACAACATAGAACTGTTATCACTTAGGGTGTACTCACTTTTGTTGCCAGCTATTTTGACAATAATGGCTGTATGTCTATACAAGCAGCACATTGACTACTCTAAATATATCCAAATTTCATTTCTATAGTACTGTCCCTTGAGAAGATATACTAAAATGGTTGTTGAAATGTGAGGGGTGTACTCACTTTTGTGAGATACTGTATTTGGATCAGTTAATCGAATTAACCATGTAGCTGAATTAATATTACAATCAATTAATCTGTTTGTCCAGCGAACACTCAGTATTGATAGTCTATCAACTCTTCAGAAAGGATATTTTCCATGGCCACAGAAAAATAACACTTTCTTGTAGCTGTGATCATAATCACTAAATTGACATTGGTTTGTAAGCAGACCAGAATCAAAAGTTTTATTTAACTAAGTCACGAGCACATAACTAATGGTTTGTAAGCATACAAGAATCAAAAGTTTTAACTAAGTCACGAGCACGTAATTAATCTAAACAAACACATACATACAAATCACGAATACATGGGAAATGAGATAGTGGAAGTAAAGGAAACCATAGCATAACAGAGGAATGGAGCTATGAAAAGAGTCATTTAACGAGCTGAAAGAATCATCAGTTTCTCATTATAAAGCACCTTTGTTAACAAAGGGGCTCACAACTTAATATTGAATTTTTTTGAACTTGCGCTGTTAATTTGACTGATGTGGTCGCGGAAATTGTGCATGGCTTGCCAATGAGGCCTGTCGGCGCGACTGCATCGGCTCTGGGGCCGGGTGAGGTCTCACACGAACAGCAATCAGTAGAAGCACCAAGCACACAGAAGGAACTTCGTGTTGGCTTAAAAGTTCCACAGAGGTCACACCTTTGAGTTTTGGCTTGACCAATGAGAAAGGTGCAATTCTCAAGCGGGACAGTTCCTTTGTTTGAAAGCAAACTCATTTGCATGAGGGGAGTGAGCTGGCAGTTTGTGTCCATTTATACTCTGAAAAAAAATAACAAACACACTGCATTCTATGAGGTGGTGATGTCCACCAAAGTGTGGGTCGTTAAACAAGGAATATTTTGATAGGAGACACCACCTAGATGGGGCTACATTATCTGTGAATACGGCCCCATACTGCATTCATTGAAAAACAGAAGAATTTTTTTTTTTTTTTTTTTTTTTTTTTTTTTTAATATTTAAATTTTATTTAGAAGTAAATGTGCATAATTAGTGCCATGAAATGATCTCAAAATACAAAGTATTGAAGAAAAAAATTATTGAACTGATAAAATAGTCATTAATTTCACATTCATTCAGCCCCCATCACCAAACATACAATCTCAATTTAATTGAATTTAACCATCTGGAGTCGGCGGTCGCACCGGCGATACCACCTTGCTTTTTTTTTTTTATCAGTATGAAAGAGACTCAAAATACTTAGTCAGTTTTGCACATACAATTAAGAATTATACTCCATTTTAATCTGTGAAATATCTTCTTTTATTTGTGTACACTCAGAGTAAAAACAAAATGTTGTGCTTTTTGCAAAATAAAGAAAACTAACATAAAGCGTGATCTGTCGTTTCCCTCTGAACGAAGTCCAATCTGATAGTCCTCAGAAAATGAACTGTAACTTAGTGAATACTAATCACAAAAAAATGAGACTTATGTCTAAAGAAACGTTGAAATGTCAGGTTTTAAATCTTGTAATTCAAATCGAAAACAAATATTCTCTGTTTATGTAATCTGAATGAAAAGAGAGAGATTCAAGCCATTTGCGAGTCAGCTCATTATCCGCTAATGCGGCCACACCCACGGAGCTCACGCGCTATTCAGACGCAAATTCTGAGGCAATACATGTATACATCGTCGCAATCGTGTATTTATTATCTTCAAAAGTGTCTATCTGCATGTTATAGCCATGGATATAGCAATCTCTGGAAGCCTCTGTTAGTTCCTGGAATGTCACATGGTATGCCTGTTCTTCACCAAGAGTTATTTGTGGACTAAATGTGCACAGAGCGCCCTCCGGCTGCAAGTATGAATTGAAAACACAATATCCAGCGCTCACAGTGATGACAATAAATATTGAATAAATATTACTACTCTGTATAGAAAATTGACATAAACATATGAGAATCCATCAATATTTCTCCAAATGTGCATGCTTTTAAGCTAAAAGCCCTGATGGATGTTGTTTTGCAAAGGTAACGACTCCGTTTTTCATATTCATAACTCTGACGCATATTAACAAATTACGGTCACTATAAGATTTTAAGAGTAAAACAGGTCAAAATGTAAAGCTTGAGATCTTTTTAATGCTGTATAGTTTGTCAACTGCACGTTAACATTTAGGCTATGTAATATAACAAATATAATAGCCTATATGAAATGCCATAGAGGTAACATGAAAGTTCAGATGCTTTGCATCACAGAAATCACAGATTGCATCATATATATTTTAAAGTATATTAAAATAGAAAACCATTATTTTAAATTGTAATAATATTTCACAGTATTGCTGTTTTTTCTGTATGTTTGATATACAGCATGATGAGCATGTGACTTCTTTTAAAAACATTATAATAGTAATGCGTCTAATCTTTTGACTGGTACTGTAATTTAAACTATATTAGGCCTATACAAAATTTTCTTCACATGACGTGCAATAATACATGCATGCATGAGATCACAAAAATCATGTTTTTTTTGTCAAGAGTGGACATTATATTAATGTTAATAGCTGATATGATCCTGATCACAGAGGGTTTTTTCTCACAGTCTACCTGACTGAAAGGGCTCATTATGCGGGTCATTATGCAGGTCATTATGTGGGTCTTTGTCTTCTCAGGTGTGAATCACAGCATTATTCATGAAGATTCACGCCTCCATGCATACTGTGTTTCTTGACAAAAAGTGTCTTACAAAATTTAAATCAATATATTGTTTTATATGAACGAGTAGGCAGGATAATTTTTACATCATTTTGAAGCAAAAACAGTCTACAACCTCCAATGCCCAGAAGTCTTGTGAACACATATTTTGTATTTATTTTGTGGCCTTATTTCAGTGACTTAAGTTTTTTGTTTTTTTAATAACCACGCATAAACGTTATTCCTTCAAAAATACAAACATGTACATACATGTACCTCACATATTATGGTAGCCTAGTTCGTGCTGAATACAGTGTAATGATTAATTACCATTAATATGTTTATGAACAACTGAAAAAATGTCAGGGCATGTCAAAACTTCTCCAGGGCCCCAAAAATCCTCAGACCCCAGAGGGTTAAATCAAACAATGCATTTACAAGATTGATTGCAGAGGTGGAAAGTAACTAAATACAAACACTTTCGTTAGAATACTTGAGTACATTTTTCAATGTTTTTCTCCTTTTTGTGAGTATAATTAAGTTGTGGTACTTTTACTTGAGTTTAATAAAAATATAGTATTCAACTTTGCTACATTTATTTTTTACCAAAAGTACAAAGTACTTTGACAAAGTTGCCGATGGAGCAACAGGGCGAGCTGGCACTTTTCAAATGACTGCAGTGGAGCCCTGAGCTTCAGGCAATAACTGACAGGTCTGACTCAGGTGCAAAACCAATCAAAACTTCCAGTTCAGCTCGGGCAGGGCGTTCAAATATTTTTGTGAATGTCAGTGAGCTATGCTCATATTCTGATATTAAATTATAATTTTGGCACCTCTTGAAATGAGTCATGACTCATACCATTGATATTGCCAGAGCACTGAGCAGTTGAAGTAAATAGAAAACTCGGCTCACACAAAGATGTAGTTCTTGCACGGATGGAGCAAGAACAATGTAGGGCATGTTTACGTTATTGGGGGCCCTAAGCAAATCTCCGGGAGGGTAATCGTATTCCGGACTTCCCACTTAGCTTTCTCCAGCGCTGGAAAGCTTTTCTAATATAAACGTGGGTCCTAAAGCACTTGCCCAGTCATAAACCTTCATTCCAGTGATATTCTTTTGAGCTGTTTTGTATTGTGTCCCATCTCTCGTTCTGCATTTTTTTTTTTTTTTTTCCCTGATTTTCAAATCTCCCTCTTGCTCGTTCTCTCTCCTCGACTGTCATACGCCCCCTAATGCTGATTGGTTAGACTTTTGTTGTTAGTATCGGCCCGACTAACTTCCAAACAGTTTAGTTGAAAAAATGGATACCCCACCTTTAATGATAAAGCTTTAACAATACAGTTAAACTAAATGTCTATGAAGCAAACTTTGTACGAAGCTGAAATAACCTCAACATTAGCAACAACAGTGAAATAAGAGCTCATGGTTTATCTGTCAATCAGATGCAGGTAAAAGTGTAGTTTGTTACTATAGCAACAGTGGGCTCCTGGCACATTTTCAGTAGAATGAAAAAAAGAGCATCTTATTTTACATGTTAACCCATACCCCACTTTATTTATTTTATTTTTTTTTACTGTCACTTTTCAATTCATACTGTTTTAATCCCTCATTTCTTTGATCGGACCTCTCACTTACCCTTCTTTTACCCTTTTTTTGGACTTACTTTTCAAACTTAGTAATAAAAGAATCGCTCTTGGCAACAATAGTACATTTGCTTAGAATAGCATCACGTGACAATTAATGAGATACATTTTTTTGCTCAAATCACTAATATATATATATATATATATATATATATATATATATATATATATATATATATATATATATATACACACATCAGTGTATATAGTGTTTGAAATAACTTTTGTGGTCCATGTTGCTGCTTAACACAGAGTGAGACAGAAAATATATTATGTCATAAAATTCTATGATACAGGCTATGTCAATTAGCATTGCATTATAGATATACATTATTCTTATGAAAATTCTCGAGATGGCTTGAAGAACACAGATAAACACAGATATATCTTCGCAATTGTGTTCATTGTCTAAATGTTTCATCAGTCAAAATGTCTCTATCTGCATGTTATTCAGCTGATGCAGTATCTGATCTGATAAGGGATTCCCTGGAAGTTTAATACTTCTATGAATCTCACTTGTGGACTTTCTGCACTAGGGTGACCTCTGGCTTCCAGTATGAATGAAACCAATTACTTGAGAGTGTTTAAGTGCTCCATGTTGCTAACATCGTCTCATTTTGTGTAAAAATAGAAAAGTAATACTAAAGTACTTTGTAACATAGTAACTTGAGTAGGCACAAGCACTAACTGAATACAAATATGTAGATTTCACGTGGCGTTTTTGCTCATAACTTAATGAAAAATGCACAGATCATAGATCATGGTACATCACCATTCTTACGATTAAAATGAGCCCAAAAACAATATACAGGTGCTGGTCATATAATTAGAATATCATCTAAAAGTTGATTTAATTCACTAATTCCATTCAAAAAGTGAAACTTGTATATTATATTCATTCATTACACACAGATTGATATATTTCAAATGTTTATTTCTTTTAATTTTGATGATTATAACTGACAACTAAGGAAAATCCCAAATTCAGTATCTCAGAAAATTAGAATATTACTTAAGACCAATACAAAGAAAGGATTTTTAGAAATCTTGGCCAACTGAAAAGTATGAGCATGTACAGCACTCAACACTTAGTTGGGGCTCCTTTTGCCTGAATTACTGCAGCAATGCGGCGTGGCATGGAGTCGATCAGTCTGTGGCACTGCTCAGGTGTTATAAGAGCCCAGGTTGCTCTGATAGTGGCCTTCAGCTCTTCTGCATTGTTGGGTCTGGCATCTCGCATCTTCCTCTTCACAATACCCCATAGATTTTCTATGGGGTTAAGGTCAGGCGAGTTTGCTGGCCAATTAAGAACAGGGATACCATGGTCTTTAAACCAGGTACTGGTAGCTTTGGCACTGTGTGCAGGTGCCAAGTCCTGTTGGAAAATGAAATCTGCATCTCCATAAAGTTGGTCAGCAGCAGGAAGCATGAAGTGCTCTAAAACTTCCTGGTATACGGCTGCGTTGACCTTGGACCTCAGAAAACACAGTGGACCAACACCAGCAGATGACATGGCACCCCAAACCATCACTGACTGTGGAAACTTTACACTGGACCTCAAGCAACGTGGATTGTGTGCCTCTCCTCTCTTCCTCCAGACTCTGGGACCCTGATTTCCAAAGGAAATGCAAAATTTACTTTCATCAGAGAACATAACTTTGGACCACTCAGCAGCAGTCCAGTCCTTTTTGTCTTTAGCCCAGGCGAGACGCTTCTGATGCTGTCTGTTGTTCAAGAGTGGCTTGACACAAGGAATGCGACAGCTGAAACCCATGTCTTGCATACGTCTGTGCGTAGTGGTTCTTGAAGCACTGACTCCAGCTGCAGTCCACTCTTTGTGAATCTCCCCCACATTTTTGAATGGGTTTTGTTTCACAATCCTCTCCAGGGTGCGGTTATCCCTATTGCTTGTACACTTTTTTCTACCACATCTTTTCCTTCCCTTTCGCCTCTCTATTAATGTGCTTGGACACAGAGCTCTGTGAACAGCCAGCCTCTTTTGCAATGACCTTTTGTGTCTTGCCCTCCTTGTGCAAGGTGTCAATGGTCGTCTTTTGGACAACTGTCAAGTCAGCAGTCTTCCCCATGATTGTGTAGCCTACAGAACTAGACTGAGAGACCATTTAAAGGCCTTTGCAGGTGTTTTGAGTTAATTAGCTGATTAGAGTGTGGCACCAGGTGTCTTCAATATTGAACCTTTTCACAATATTCAAATTTTCTGAGATACTGAATTTGGGATTTTCCTTAGTTGTCAGTTGTAATCATCAAAATTAAAAGAAATAAACATTTGAAATATATCAGTCTGTGTGTAATGAATGAATATAATATACAAGTTTCACTTTTTGAATGGAATTAGTGAAATAAATCAACTTTTTGATGATATTCTAATTGTATGACCAGCACCTGTAATCCATTGCGTTCATCACGAGATATTACTCACGAAATGATGTAACATATTTGACTAAAAACATGTCTCTTGTCTTTCCGGGATGCAGTGTGTTATCCAATGTTTCTGGAACTGTCCATGCTGGTTTTCCAATGTGGAACAACACAACATAGGTATCATTTTAAATCTTAGAAACTTAGCTTTTTAATGGATCTCACCATTTAGATAAACTCTTAATGAGTGCTGAGTAGTCCCTATAAACCCAAATGTACTGCCCGCCGGCGCCACCTAGCAACGAAAATATTAATAATAATAATTTTTATTTTTAAAACTGCTGCCTTGACCAATAAAAAATAAAAGCTTATAGTCTAAACTTTACAATTGTCACAGACACGCCAGGCTCTACACTCACCCAATCACAACGCACTCCCTCTCCTGAGTATTAACAAGCCACACCTGATGCTCATTCAGCACTCATCACCACAGCCACATAAAAGACACGCCAGATCACACAGTCACTGTCCGGTCTCGTTATTGCATACCTGTTGTTATGCTTACCTCCAGGACTCCCCGAAACGATTACTTACCTGTCTCCAGCGTCTCCTGTGATCCCTTGTGTCTCCACGTCTCCAGTGAGTTTTCAGTGTGTTCGTCTGCTCCCCGCTACTCGGCATCCTCGCTCCCTGAGAATACAAAGACAAGTATCAGATCCAGTATCACGTCTCGACAACATTATCATCTGCTCCAACTCACCTGCACTCTGCTTGCACGCTTTGTTGTTACCTCAATAAAGCCTGATTACACTTACCAGTGTCTCCGCTCCCTTCTGTCCGTAACAGAAGACCGGACCAACACCGCCTGAGGTAACAACATGAGCACCCCGGATTCTATTCAAGAACTGGTTGATGCACTTCGTCGCACTTTCACCGGCATTTCCACGGCTACAACACCAGCGAGCACTTCCGCATTCACCGCTGCATCTCCTTCACCACCTGCGGTCGCCAGTCCCATGGCCAAACCGGCACCCTTCTCTGGTCTGGCGGAGGACTGCAACGGTTTTCTCTTGCAGTGTTCGCTGGTCCTGGAGATGCAACCGCACTTGTACCCGGATGATCGATCTAAGGTGGCTTTCATAATCTCTCAACTTCACGGAAAAGCGCTTCGATGGGCTGAACCTCTCTGGAATTTGAATAACCCGGCTGTATCGTCCTTGTCGAGTTTCACTACGCACTTCAAGGAAGTTTTTGGAAAACCCGCTTGGGATTCGTCAATTGGTGAGAGATTATGCAAACTAAAACAAGGTTCACTAACTGTGTCTGATTATGCCCTCCAGTTTCGAACCCTAGCTGCTGCAAGTGGCTGGAATGAACAGGCTATGATCACCACCTATCGTCAGGGCCTCGATCCACATGTGCGGTTGCATCTCGCTGCATACGAGGACTCCATCGGGCTCGAGAAATTCATCCAGTTATCCATCAGATTCGCCACTCGTATGCAGCTGTGCCTAGAAGAGCACCAGGGCCAGCCGCTATTTCCCTCCACTCTCCGCCAGCCAGAATCCGTCAGCTCCCCAGAACCAGCAAATGACTCCATGCAAATTGAACACTCACGTCTTTCATCGGCTGAGCGACAGAGGAGGCTGGCCCAGAATCTCTGCTTGTATTGTGGCGGTGCTGGGCATTACATCTCTGAATGCCCCCTTTGTCCTGTTCGGCTATTGGTGAGTGCCATTCTGCCCACAATGAATAAGATGAAACCACTCTCAATTGTTGTAAAACTTACTGCCGCTGATTTCTGTCTTCCAGTCAGTGTGCTCCTCGATTCTGGGTCAGCTGGAAACTTCATCTCCGGAGCCCTCTGTCGCCAGCTTCACCTCAAAACCACCCCCACGCCGAAGATCTACCGGATCCACGCGGTAACTGGGAAACCGTTGCGGAAAGTACGTTACAGCGTGGGACCCCTTCGTCTCCAAGTTGGAGTTCTCCACATGGAGGAGATCCAGCTGCTGGTTCTGGAGGAGTCAACATCTGACGTGATTCTAGGGCGCCCATGGCTAGAGCAGCACAACCCCACCATCTCCTG
This sequence comes from Ctenopharyngodon idella, assembly GCF_019924925.1. Taxonomy (NCBI): domain Eukaryota; kingdom Metazoa; phylum Chordata; class Actinopteri; order Cypriniformes; family Xenocyprididae; genus Ctenopharyngodon; species Ctenopharyngodon idella. Next base: position 24,456,184 of record NC_067220.1, read on the forward strand.
GAGGACAGGAGAGATCCTGAAGTGGGGTAACCAATGTTTCCACGGCTGTTTTCCCGAGTTCCCCGTGTTCAGTTCTCCAAGCTCCCAAGAAGTCCAAGTCTGTGCTACTACAGTGGAAAGTCCATTCGAGAAACGTTCAACTGATATTCCTGCCTGTTATTCCCACTTCAGTGATGTCTTCTGTCCAAAACAAGCCTCCAAGCTGCCTCCCCACCGGCCATGGGACTGCGCCATCGACCTCATCCCAGGTGAGCCAGTGCCCAGAGGGAAGATATATTCCCTATCCGTTACGGAGGAGAAAGCCATGGAGGAGTATATCGACGAGGCTCTTAAGCAAGGCTACATCCGACCGTCCACTTCCCCTGCTGCTTCAAGCTTTTTCTTTGTGGCAAAGAAGGACGGAGGCTTGCGGCCCTGCATCGATTACAGAGCACTTAACCAAATCACCATCAAGTTCCGTTACCCCCTTCCTCTCGTCCCAGCAGCCCTGGAACATCTACGCGGCGCCACTGTGTTCACCAAGTTGGACCTCCGCAGCGCGTACAACCTCATCAGAATACGTGAGGGGAACGAGTGGAAAACAGCTTTTGTGACACCTACTGGCCATTATGAATATCTCGTCATGCCGTATGGACTGGTCAACGCCCCCTCCGTATTCCAAGACTTCATGCATGAGGTGCTCCGGGAGTTCCTGCACCGGTCTGTCCTGGTCTACATTGACGACATTTTAATCTACTCCCGGAGCCTGGCCGAACATCGCCAACACGTTGCGGAGGTCCTCCAACGCCTAAGGGACTACCACCTTTTCCTAAAGGCCGAAAAATGCACTTTTCATCAGCCCTCAGTGCAATTTCTGGGATATAACATCGACCACAGTGGCGTCCGCATGGACGAGAGGAAGGTTACCGCAGTCAAAGAATGGCCCCTTCCCTCATCCATTAAAGAGTTACAGAGATTCCTAGGATTTGCAAAGTTCTATCGACGATTCATCCAAAACTATAGTTCCATCACCAGTCCACTCACCAACCTCCTCCGTGGTAAGCCCAAGTCTCTGTCCTGGACCCCAGCCGCCACCCAAGCTTTTGAGGCCCTCAAGGCCGCATTCACGACCGCTCCCCTCCTGGCTCACCCTGACCCAGAGCTCCCCTTCGTCGTCGAGGTCGACGCCTAAACCACCGGAGTGGGAGCGGTATTATCCCAGCAGCAGGGGAATCCCAGCAGACTCCATCCGTGTGCTTTCTTCTCCAGGAAACTCAACCCGGCGGAAGTGAATTATGACATCGGCAACCGCGAACTCCTCGCCATCAAGCTCGCCCTGGAAGAGTGGAGGCATTGGCTTGAGGGAGCAAAACACCCCTTCGTGGTCCTAACAGACCACAAAAACCTGGGATATTTACGAGATGCCAAGAGATTGAATCCCCGCCAAGCCAGATGGGCTCTGTTTTTTTACGAGGTTTGACTTTACCATCTCCTATCGTCCTGGATCGAAGAATGTAAAGGCCGATGCCCTGTCTCGTATCCACAGTCTGGAAGAAAGCAACGAGGATCCAGAGCCCATCATCCCCGAGAAACTCTTCGTGAGTCCCATTTCCTGGTCTGAAGAGACGCTCCCCGAGTCCAATGCCTCCGCCAACGTTCCGCCGGGTTGCCCCCCCGGATTGAGGTATGTACCACGGACACGACGCACCCCACTTATTCACTCTGCACATGCTTCACTGGGCACTGGCCACCCAGGGGTCAACGAAACACTCTCGCTGTTAAAACAGCGCTTCTGGTGGCCCAACATGACATCCGACGTCAGGAGGTACGTGCAAGGGTGCAGGGAATGTGCCATCTCCAAAAGTCCACGCCATCTTCCCTCCGGAAAGCTCCAACCTCTGCCTGTTCCCACTCGCCCTTGGTCACACCTAGGAGTGGACTTCATCACCGACCTTCCCGTCTCCAATGGATGTACCTGCGTACTATTGATCGTCGACCGGTTCTCCAAGTCCTGTCGATTAATTCCCCTGCCTGGACTCCCCACTGCCATGGAAACGGCAGAGTTACTATTCAACCATGTGTTTCGTTATTATGGATTACCAGAAGACATTGTATCTGACCGTGGATCTCAATTCACCTCCCGAGTCTGGAAGGCGTTCTTCAAACTCCTAGGTGTGGCCATAAGTCTCTCCTCCGGTTACCACCCGCAAACGAATGGACAGACGGAGAGGAAGATACAGGAGATCGGCCGTTTCCTGCGTACCTTCTGTCACGGCCACCAGGACTCCTGGAACCAGTTCCTGGGCTGGGCCGAGTACGCCCAGAACTCTCTCCGTCAGCCCACTACAGATCTTACTCCTTTCCAGTGCGTACTCGGCTATCAGCCCCCACTGTTCCCCTGGGATGGGGAACCATCAGACGTCCCGGCAGTGGACTACTGGTTCCGGGAGAGAGAGAGGGTCTGGGACTCAGCGCATCTGCAACTCCAACGAGCCCTACGCAGGCGCAGGTTGACAGCCGACCTTCGACGCTCCCACGCACCCAACTACCAGCCAGGACAGAAGGTTTGGCTGTCAACCCGGGACATCAGGATGCGCCTGCCCTGTAGGAAGCTGAGTCCTAGATTCGTTGGCCCCTTCACCATCATCCGGCAAGTCAACCCTGTCACCTATCACCTGCAACTCCCTCCTGAGTATCGCATTCACCCAGTTTTCCATGTGTCACTCCTGAAACCTCACCATCCCTCTGTTCTTCCCTCCACAGAGCCTGGCAACACCGAAGATCCCCCTCCTCCACTCATCGCAGAAGACGGGGTAGCCTACCAAGTAAAAGACATCCTGGACTCCCGGCGTCGTGGTGGGTTCCTAGAGTACTTGGTAGACTGGGAAGGATACGGTCCCGAAGAGCGTTCATGGGTTCCTAGGAATGATATTCTTGATCCAAGTCTCCTTGACGACTTCCATGCCAGACATCCCAACAGACCAGCTCCCCGAGGCAGAGGTCGACCACCACGACGTCGGGGTCCGCGGTCCTCAGGAGCGGACCGTGGAGGGGGGGGGTAATGTCACAGACACGCCAGGCTCTACACTCACCCAATCACAACGCACTCCCTCTCCTGAGTATTAACAAGCCACACCTGACGCTCATTCAGCACTCATCACCACAGCCACATAAAGACACGCCAGATCACACAGTCACTGTCCGGTCTCGTTATTGCATACCTGTTGTTATGCTTACCTCCAGGACTCCCCGAAACGATTACTTACCTGTCTCCAGCATCTCCTGTGATCCCTTGTGTCTCCACGTCTCCAGTGAGTTTCCAGTGTGTTCGTCTGCTCCCCGCTACTCGGCATCCTCGCTCCCTGAGAATACAAAGACAAGTATCAGATCCAGTATCACGTCTCGACAACATTATCATCTGCTCCAACTCACCTGCACTCTGCTTGCACGCTCTGTTGTTACCTCAATAAAACCTGATTACACTTACCAGTGTCTACGCTCCTTTCTGTCCGTAACAACAATGCATGTAGCCATTTCAATTAACTCCTAAGTAGTGCTGAGTTATTTGCTGATGAATAGAAAAAAATGTTTTCATAATGATCTGTGCATGTTTCATGAAGTTGTGTAAAAATGCCACTTGAAATCTACATATTTCTTTTTATTTAACTATAAAGAAATATGTAGATTTCAAGTGGCATTTTTATACAACTTCATGAAACATGCACAGATCATAGAAGCTTACAGCATTATATAAATCAGATCCTCGCAACAAAAATGAGCCCAAAATCAACATAATCCTTTGCGTCAATCACAAGATATTGCTCATGAAAGAACGATTTTAAAAATGCTCATTAATTCAATTAAATTCAATTCACATTTATTTGTATAGCGCTTTTCACCATACATATCGTTTCAAAGCAGCTTTACAGAGAAAGCATGTCAACATTACAATTTAGAGAATGCAGTTAGCTAACAATGTAATAATTTAGGCAATTTACAATCACTGTTAGCAGTTTAATTGAAGGTAGAAGCAATGAGCTCCTGGAAATAATGAATTACATATTAACAATAATTAGGATATATAGAAATTTGGCAATGTGCATGTTGATCCAGATGTTGCATCATCTGAAGTCCTCGCAGGAGTTGGCGCCGTCTCTTCAAAGGTGTTGGTCATCTGAGGTCTTCTTAAGAGGCTGGATCCAAACTGAAGCTGATGTACTCTAGTCACCTCGGGACGGGCGTCCCGAGATAAAACAGAAAAGCAAATGGAGAATAATTAGCGTAGCTGCTGTTCATAACATTAAGCAAAGTCATGTGCAATTGATCTAATATGAGATGCATTATGTGAATGCTTGGCTAAAGAGATGCGTCTTTAATCTAGATTTAAACTGGGTGAGCGAGTCTGAGCCTCGAACATTATCAAGAAGGCTATTTAGGAGCCAAATGTGAAAACGCTCTCCCTCCTTTAGTAGAATTAGATATCATAGGTACAACCAGAAGTCCAGTTTTGTGATCTTAAAGAGCGTGAAGGATTGTAGGGCGATAGAAGATCGGTTAAGTACACAGGAGCTAAACCAATTAGAGCCTTATAGGTCAGTAGCAATACTTTATAATCGATATGAAACTTAATAGGTAACCAGTGTAGAGATGATAAAATTGGTGTTATGATCATATTTTCTTGACCTGAAATTTTCAAGATCTATAGTGTCGAACGCAGCACTGAGATCAAGTAACACTAGTATTGAGATACAGCCTTGGTCAGAAGCTAGAAGTCATTTGTAATTTTAACAAGCTCAGTTTCTGTGCTATGATGAGGCCTGAATCCTGACTGAAATTTTTCATAGATAGCGTTTTTTTGCAAGAAGGAACACTATTGGACCGACACAACTTTTTCTAGTATTTTAGACACAAATGGAAGATTTGAAATGGGTCTGTAATTTGCCAATACATTTGGATCTAATTGTGGTTTCTTAATGAAGGGCTTAATAACTGCTAGCTTGAATGGTCTTGGGACATGACCTAGAGATAAAGACGAGTTAATAATATTGAGAAGAGGCTCTTGTGCTACGGGTAACAATTCTTTCAGTAGTTTAGTGGGTATTGGATCTAATAAACATGTTGTTGGTTTTGATGCAATAATAAGTTTATTTAGCTCTTCCTGTCCTATAGTTGTAAAGCACTGCAACTGTTCTTGATGGGCAGTAATTGAAGCTGAATCATAAAATGCTGTCAAAGGTTGTACATTTACAATTGTATTTCTGATGCTTTCGATTTTCTCAGTAAAGAAATTCATAAAGTCATCACTACTAAACTGTAATGAAATGTTTTGTTCTGGTGATGTCTGTTATTTGTTAATCTAGCCACTGTACTAAACAAGAACCTTGGATTGTTTTGGTTATTTTCTATGAGTTTGCGGAGATGCTCGGCCCTGGCTGCTTTTAGAGTCTTTCTATAATGGGACGAGCTGTCTTCCCACGCGATTCTGAAGACCTCTAAACGAGTTTGTCTTCATTTGCGTTCTAGGATACGAGTTTCTGTCTTGATAGCATGAGTAATACTGTTGTACCATGGTGCACTATTTTTCTCTATAACCTTTTTTAATCTCATGGGTGCAACAGTATCTAATGTACTAGAGAAAATGTTGCACATAGTGCTAGTCATTTCCTCAAGTTCATTTGTGTGTTTAGGTACAACGAGCAGCTGAGACAGATCAGGCAGGTTATTTGTGAATTTATCTATAGTTGTTGAGAGAATTGTTCTACCTAGTCGATATCACGGCGCAATTTGACAAATATCATCAGTATGCAGTACGCATGTTACAAGGTAGTGATCAGTAACATCATCACTTTGCGGTCGAATTTCTATATCGGTAGGATTGATTCCATGTGATATAATTAAATCTAGTGTATGATTAAAACTACACTAAAACTACAACTAGACTATTGTCTACATGAATGTTAAAATCCCCAACAATCAGTAAGGCAAATTACATCAAGACTATTATCTGTGATCATTTCATTTATAATAACCGCCTTAGGTGTCAGCGATCTAATGTTTAGTAGCCCTAGCTTTAGAAATAGTTTTTGTCCAGTAATTTTGCGAATTTCTGTTTTGATCACGATCAGATTTTTTCTAGATCCTTTATTTTTATTGTTAAACCTCATTATTCGGGGAATAGACAGAGTTTCTATAGACTGTACTACACTCACATTTCTATCAATTAAGTGGGCAGAACACAGACTGTGATTTGAGGTTTGACTTACTAGTCATACGGTGTGTAGCATCTTGGATATGTTCTCCGGCAGAAGATCAGCTCCGATTCTGCTGGGGTGCAGGCCATCAGCACAGAAGAGCCTAGGTCGCTCCCAGAAAAGATTCCAATTATTTATAAAGAGCAGCTTCTGTTCATTACACCAAGACATTAACCATTCATTTAAAGCTAATAATCTACTGAACCTTTCATGTCCACGTCGGTACGTCGGAAGCAGTCCGGACACAATGATCCTCGTCGCAGGCGATGTGGCTCTTACTGTCTCGATCAGGCTCCTGAAGCCCTGCTTTAGCACCTCCGTCTGCCGCAGCCTGGTGTCATTCACCCCCGCGTGCAGAACAACAGCTCCGATGCTCTCGTCAGCATTCAGGATCGCGGGTACCTGCGCAGCGACATCGAGAACACAAGCACCAGGAAAACAGTGACTGCGCACCTTACCTTTGGCTGAGGTAGCGTGGAAGTGACAAACAATAGTCACCGATGACTACAGCGTCGCGTTCCGCCTCGCGAAGAGGGGAGAAGCGGTTCCTTGTCGAGTTCTCGAAGACCGGAGGCGGCGGAGGAGGAGAGGTCCTGGTTCGAGGCCTGGCTCGCGCCTTCCGCTGCTGAAGAACCCAAGGTCCCTGGTATGACGGCACCGGAGTGAACGAGGGCTGGGATGAACTTGTTCTGGGTGCTCGGGCCCTGTGCAGAGAAACACACGGAGTAGAGGAAGCAGGTGTGTTAATATCGCGCTGCAAACTTATCGCGGATCGGTGAGCATCAACCCGGGATGTTTACAGCGCTGTTTGCCGCTCCCGTAGCTCGGCCTGTTTCTCAAGAAGGGTCCGAATCTGTCATTCCACGGCCTCCAGCTCCAACTGCACCGCATGCAGCTTGAACGTGTCCTCACCTGCACTCAAAGGTAGAGACACGTCCAATACACTCGCCATTAGTATAGATGAACAATAATGTTGTGAGTGAGAACAGTACAAACGCTAGTGTGACCACGCCACTATTGCTAAAGGGCTAAAGCTAGTAGCAGATGTTCGGGAAGTCGGATAAAACTAGCGATATCAAGGCAATCCGAGTGTTTTTTTTTATATTAAATAATGTCGTTGTGTTCACCCGCTGTAAAAGGAGAAAATGATAGGTTATAAGTTTTATTTTAAGAGAAAAAACAAGCAATTAGGAAACAACGCGACGGAGCTCTAACTCAAACAGCGTGGCAGCAACAAACAGGAAGTAACGTCTCCATTAGGGGGCATCAAGGGCAAAGAATTAACTACCGTGTTTCAAATGCTGTAACTTTATAAAATTTGATTACTTTATAAAATAAAATATGAACCAGATGCAGCTCACATGTAGGAGAGCTTCATCAAAAAAGAATTTTCCTCATATCTTATTTTCTTCCTGAATTATTGCATGTCAAGTAAGAAAGATATGTAAAATTATAATAAGTTATATATGTTTGTTTGTCTTTTATCAGCAGTTTCTCAGCAAGAGAGTGTCCAATTGTAATGTAATTTATATTTACTAAAAACTTAGAAAGTGTTCTATCAAATGATGCCTACCTTTTGACTCTCCTTGCTAGAGGAGTTACAAGTCTTTACTTTTGTGTATGTCTCTCAGAAAAAACTCTAAACAACCCTAAAAATGCCTTCAGGACTTAAAGGGTTATAGCAAATCAGATAAAAATAAGAGCGATTCCAAAGCGAGAGAGAGAAATGGGAAGTGATGTGACTACAAAGGGCAGTTTCACTTTCACGATCAAAGGGGCAGAGGCTATGATATATATATATCATAGAGTTGTTTGTGGTGGGGTAAATTAAACGCGATATGCAGTGACGTCACAATCGTGTTGCATTGTGGTATATGGAGCTGTCTGAAGTGTACATATGAAGTAGACTCGCTCCCTCTGTCAAAATCAAGGGAGCGAGTGTCTGTCCATATAAACTTCCCTCGTCCACTTCACGAATTGGAACGGGAAGTGCTTAGGGAAGTTCGCAAATGCGTGTCTAAAAGGCCACGTACACACTGTAAGTTTCAGGAGTGATAACCGCATTTAAATGCGGGACTGAATCACCTTAATTATCATTACATGTGTGTACGGAACACGACTCACTCTCGAAAATTCGATGATTGACAGCTTGGAAACCATAGCGACGTTCTGGCGTCTCTCATGTTTGGTATCCATTATTGTGACCAAAGTAATATTACAGTGATAAAACACTTGTTATTTTCAGCAATTTAACTAAACACACTAACACAGTTGACGGAGGCTTCGTGTGTTGTTTATGCTTGTACAGCCCGTTTCACACAGAGCGCGCTCTTTCTGTGTTGCCATGGTCACTCATTATAAGCATTTTCGTGCTTGTTGTTTAAGCTCGTCTCATAAAGCTAACGGGTTTATGGAGTTATTAAAGTGTGCAGACATGAATCATGATATTTTGGTGTTATTTTCAGCATAAAGAATTTGGATTTATTTCGGTTTATTATGGGCTTATTCTTGTTCGCTGATTTTTCTTGCAAGATCTGGCAACTAAAAGGTGAACTGACAACCGAATTTAGCTGCAGTGTGTACGTGGCCAAAGTGGAGTGGAACACAGCCTAGATATTCTCCATTCACCTATCCCTGTTCTTAACACTTTTATAACACAAGCTTTTGGCCAAATATATTAAACAACAGTAAAAACTGAGTGCCCACATATAGCTACAAAAACCTTTGTAACCTGTAAGTTGATAAAAACTTAATGTGATTCACTTACTGCCTCAGATGAGGCCATTAATGACAAAACACAAATCTCTGACATTCGCTGGTGATACACCTCATAACTTCATTTGAGCTTGATTTTGGTAAAATGCTAATAATATAACAACACATGCAAGTGCCACAATACTAACTTTGACAACAAGGTGTTTAATCATTTAAAAAATTATTTTAAAAAAAATCCTAGCGGTAGCGGTTCTACACTAACCTGCAATTTTTTTGCTGGTTACAAACACACCACGCTGGATATGAATTGCCATGGTGACATATACTCGGATAAACTCCTGAGATCCAATGGCTAATGCCAGCATGTTGCCTTGCAACGTACCTATGATGACTTGACAGCTGAGCATGGGCATTTCACTCACTCATGATGAATCAACGTCACATTTGCATAGGCCATACTATTTGAATTCATGATTGGTCGACTTGCCAAATTAACATCTTAAACAGAATGATAAAATAACATTATTAACCAGTTAATGGTAATTTCAAATAAGTGTTTCTGTTCAGAACGACTAAACTTTTTGTTTATGTTCCTGTTAAAATTTCGTTCATTTGTGGTTTTTGTTTTTGTTCTCGTTTCTTGAACTGGTTCAGAGCCCTGATTTTTAACACACTTCCTGTTTCCCTTTTTTTGTCATAAATTCATTGCCTCACCACGGCCAAGCTGTTCAAGATATCAAAAATCCATTTACAATTTAGCATCCTCAGTGTCTTGGCATCATGTTGAAAGATTTTGGTGGCGATCACATGAAAGCCCTAGGAGGAACATTAAACATTTCAGCGCATGCGCTTATCACAACACCCAGATTAGCCGACTTCAAGTTAGGCTGGCGTATGACTTTCAGCACGAAAGTTGTTCAGCTCAATGAGATCTATATGTGTACCGAGTTTAAAGGTAGGGTTGGCAATTTCAGAGAGGGCAGCAATAGCAAGCTAGCTTTGAAAGCATTAGATCCCACCCTCCCTTCAGAGCGCTCTTGAAAGCCATGCCTCGTACAAAACACATGAACATCGCAGGTCACGCACAGCCAGACCTTTCAGTGCTTGGGCTCTAATAATAATATTATTAATAATAAATATAGCTGCAAGCACCAATTAAGGGGCCAAGCCCAAAAGAAGGCATGATAAGTCATGCCAGCATGGCTGGGAGCATCAGACCAACTACAACAACGAGCAATTAAAGACATATTTAGATGATTTTAGGCAAAATGGCTGAAAAAAATCATAAATACATGATAATATGTTTTAATGGTTTATCACTTTATACCAATAGGTGGTGCTGTGACCAAATTGTGGTGTGGTCAGATTGGTGACATTGACTCATGCAAAGTTTGGTGTCAATATGTCAAAGCATTGCAGAGATGCAGCCTCAGAGTCATTTTAGCATCATGCCATCAACGTTGATGCAGTATATGAAAACGGTTTCATCTATCAACATGAAATCCATAACTTTTGGCCGACTTTTGGTTTGACCGTCTGAAGGTTCAGTTTTAGTAAAAAATCTGACATCTAGGAGGGGTTCGAAAAAGGTTTTGAAAGAAAAATTAAATGACGGACAGGCAGTTTGGCTGACTATGGCAAAATTGATATCTATGTTCTTGGCATGATCCAAGGAAATAGACAATATTAATCAAGTTATTAACATTTTTGGAAATTTCATTATAACTTATGACCACATTGTCAATTAATAACCACAATTAATAACCACAGTTAATAACAAATGATTTTTACAACAGAATGAATCAATACTGAACTTACTTAAGCTGGACAATGACACCATTTTCTTCTATAGCTGCTGTACAGCCAAAATTATGTTCCCTCTATCACTGTAAAGCTGCTTTGACACAATCTGCATTGTAAAAAGTGCTATATAAATAAAGGTGACTTGACTTGACAAAAGGAATCTGCCAGGGAGGGGGTGTCGCAAAGAGCATCAGGTCCGAGAACCAGGTCCAGGTGGGCCAGAATGGTGCGATGATCAAGACCTGCTCCTTTCCTCCCTGACCTTGCACAGCGTCTGTGCAAGCAGGCTCACTGGGCGAAACACGTATTTGCGTAGGCCCCGGGGCCAGCTGTGTGCCAACAAGGGGAGCCTTGGTCAGAGAGTAAAGTAGCTAGCAGTGAGAGGACTCCTGGGAGGCAAACGGGTCGCACGATTGAGCTGGCCTGGCTGCTGACTCCAGAGGAGGAGATGGTGGGCGGGTTGAGACATGTGATGCGAGCATACACCACCTAGTTGATTGATCGATGCAACCATCGCAGTGCTGTCCGTCTGGACCAAGACATGCCAAAATGTCATAAAGCGATGGCCAAAACCATTGCAGGGCGAGCAGCACTGCCATTAACTCTAGGCAATTGATATGCCATTGCAGTCGAGGTCCCATCCTGGCTGTGTGCCCGTTGCATATAGCGCCCCAGCCCATTCTGGAGGCATCTGTTGTCACAAGAATGTGCCTGGACACTTCTTCTAAGGGCACTCTGGGCCGTAGAAATGCAAGGTCTGACCAAGGGCTGAAAGTTTGGTGACATATCGATGTGATGGTCACACAGAGTGTGCCACAGAGCCATGCCCATCTCTGTACTCAGCTGTGTAGCCAGTGCTGTAGTGGTCTCATATGCATTAATCTGAGCAGCGTGACTACCGCTGTGGATACCATATGCCCCAGGAGCCTCTGAAATTGTTTCAGTGGAACCGTTGTTTTGCCCCTGAACATGTTCCGGTAATTTAGCACTGACTGAGTGAGAGTCACTGTCATATTGACACAGTCCAGGTCCATACCGAGAAAAAGATGCTCTGCACAGGGGAGAGCTTGCTGTTTTCCAGTTGACCCAAAGCCCCAGATGCCTGAGGTGGCCCAGGCATGTGAGACAGCGATCTTGGCCGTCAGATGAAGACAAGAAATGACCACTTCCAAAAACAAGGATGGAAAGGCATCTTTAAAAAGATGCTCAATGGCCGTGCTTGCTGTTTTAGGGAAATCTGCTCTTCACACTGAAGCACCTGGGGGAAATCGCTGCCCTTAACTTTGCACTTCTCTCTGTGAATGGCAAAACCTGCAGAATGTGCCCTCTAAACCAGCGAGAGAGATCTCCTCTGTTGCATGCTCTTTAACGTTGCTTGATGACTGGAAAGAGTGATTGCTGTCTGCAGCCACTCGGCTCCAAAGCAAAAATTTGAATGATTGGATGCCTGCCGCCATCTTAAATACCTGTATGTACTGTGAGTTGCTCGGCATGCAAATTCCACTCGCCAATTCCATTGGCCATTCTTCTAAAATTCAGAGGTGTTTGGGGCTCCCAACTGAGACCCCATTTGTCAGTCTTCAACATAACATAAAATCAAAACCAAACAGATGTTTTGTTAGTTTTTGGCAAAATATTTTGGCAAAAGCTTTGCAAATGCACTGCACTATTCTGGATAGGAGGCAGGGAGCAGCAGCTCATTTGCATTTAAAGATGTGTACACGAAAAAAAGTATGTTTTTGCTTTCACTCAAAAATGGGCATTTACAACATGGTATAATAAATGATCTATGTTGTATTTTGAGCTGAAACTTCACAGACACATTCTGGGGACACCTCAGACTTATATTACATCTTGTAAATGGGGCATAATAGGTCCTCTTTAATAATAATCCTTAGAAAAACAATAAGGTCCTGCGCAATTTCAGTGCTTGGGCCCTAATAATAACCAGAGCAATTCGAATAGGGTCCTCGCATCATAATTGTTTGGGCCCTAAATATAGGCAATACAGAACCTTTGCCACTTGGAGGCTTTAAAAAATGCACAATGGGCAAATGCATTTAAACAGTTAAAGAGAAGTATTTCAAAGTCTGTCTTATTTGTCACACATCCTTCTGCCAGCTGGTGATGCTATGACCATGAACCACAATAGCCAAATCCACCTTACCTGCTCCCATGACCAAACATATAACACCAGTTTCATCTCAATCAGAGCACTTAGACGTAGCATCTGGACTGCATCAAGGCTATCGAATCAGCTATAGGCCTCAGCAAAGCTTTTGACTTTCGACTTCTTCATGTAAATCACAGACCTGGCTCCGGTGCGTCTGTACCAAATTGCCCTGGTGTCACATTAATTGCCTTGGCAGATTCTAAGCAGTAACATCCTCATAGCTCCTAAGTGACTTCAAAGAGCTCCTAGATCACCCCATGCTGGGCATAAAGGGCAATGTGGCCACAGACACATTGGGAAACCCCAAATAACACAGACACACACACATAGAGAAACTCTCTGAATTCAATTCATAAATAAGCTATCCCAGAATGTTATATGGTATATTCCTGTGTGTATGCATGTCCCTATGTCACAGTTAGCCTAGTTATGATTTTTAGTTATTTTAGGATAAGTTTAAATTCTTGTAACCATATGTGAGAACCAGGGTGTCCGCGGGGTCTTAAAAAGTATTAAAAGTTGATAAATCAATTTAGAGAAAATTAAGGCCCTTAAAAAGTATTAAAAAGTCTTAAAAGCCATTTCCAAGGTATTACATTTTGTATAATCTTCATTATGTATATTTGTCCAAAGAGGTTGTATGCTAAAGTTTACCTGAATTTAATCATTGCGTAGGCGAAAAGTGTGATTCTGTGTAGTTTATTTATAGAATCCCGCTAGATTTGATGTCATCTGTTACCGCGCTCACTGACTGACTGATTGCACAGGTCCTTTCACGCTCGGTTGTTAAGCAACATCGTTGACTAATGGGAAAATAGAAGTTTTCGTGCAAATGGTTGGAGGATAAGGAGTTGGAACTAGGGGTGTAACGGTTCTCAGTAAGAAATCCAACCGTGCCGTTCTCCACACACGTTTCGGCACACACTTGCACCTCGGTTCATCTCATATCTGACGACACATACGCATCTATAATATGGTTTGTTGAAAATAAATAAAACAGACAGAGTTAGGCTAATGTATGTTTCTGTCGATGGATACGCATTCTGGCTTCCTCTAAACTTTGTTCAATGCGAGTGCTGTATGCTCTATATGAGCAGTCATTTACGCCGTCATCATCCGAGTGTTGATAGCGCGCGAGCACAGGTGAGACCTGAACAGAACACATTGCTATCTGCCTTTAAACTAGACTCATTTAAGCCTGGCTAATTTAAACATTCGAGCGCAAGGCGTGAAAGATAACTTAGACGCGCGCTGTGAGAAGATTTTGTGCACTCATCTGAAGCGCGCACATGGAAGCGCGTGTACAGTGTGCAAACATTGAGTTCTCTTTCAAGTCTTGCGCTTGAATGGATAAATTCACACAAAAATTGTCAACATGCCCGTCTTGGCGAGTATCCTAGCAAACATAGTCGGTTATTAAGTGAACTTATATACTCGAGAAAGAACGCATGTGTTCAGTGTCAGTGTACTGATCCATGCATTATGTCTTAAAGAGACAGCAGCCCTTGCATTCCTGTTGTCTGTGTGTTTTTAATGTTAATCAAACAACAAAAGACAAGGAAATCACTCACTGCTCTTGATGAAATAGCTTTTGTAACTTAATTAATAATTAATAATGATTAATTACTAGATCTTATCTAATTATCTTGTGAACATTATGCAGTGTTGTTTTAATAGCTAACGTTACTTCATTCAGTTTCTGTATACCTGAAAACTACTGATATGAGAAAAACCTGAAACCTTTGTATCTTTGCTCTATTGTATTTATTTGTGCTGTTGCTTGCAGTTTGATTTTTATTTTCTTTATTTTTATTTGACCATAGTCCTTTTTTCCCTGAACATAGCACATACCGAACTGTACCCTAACAGTGACCCTAAAACCGCGATAAAAACTGAACCGTTGCACCCCTAGTTGGAACCATGGGTGAGGGCCGTCTCTGGGAATAACCGTGAGGCGTCCTGCTCTGTGTGTCGGAAGGCAATTAGCGTAGCCTCGATGAGGATCAACGCTGTCCAGTCCCACATGCTAAGTGCTAGCCACAAAGCCGCTATGGGACGCAAAATGCAGGTCTCTATCGCGCAAATGCTCAGAGAGCTTTATTTTCCCTCTTCAGTAAGTTTTGTCAATTGTTTTGTTTATTGGTCTAATTCTTGTTTCTGGTTTCTCTTTCTAATAAACCTTGCATTGGGTTAGTCACTCAATTAATTCTCTTGTACTTTGTTCCCACCCTTCTGAATTATGTTGATAAGGAGTTATCACAAACTAAGACTGTTTAGTTGTGCTATTTAACTTAAATTTACTATATATTGATTGTAAAGTGTCGCTGATGTAACTGGTTAAACTTGAAGTGGCGATGAGGTCTTAAAATGTATGGAAAAAGTCTTAAAAAAGGTCTTAAAAGGTATTAAATTTAACTCCATGATTCCTGTATATACCCTGAGAATGTACCACTCTTTGAATGTCTCCCCACCTTATTGAGTTTGGTCTTTAAATAATCCTCTCTGGATCCCTTAATTGATGATTTATGTTATGTTATGGTAAAATGCATTGTTATTTTTACTATACTTTGGGGTAAAACTGTACTAATCATGACACCACCATAAACATGCAAATTAGATCATAAATGGAGACAAAGGGAACCCTGTCCCTCTCGAAATACACACTCTGGATTGGTCAGTTTACCCAAGGAGAGGTGTGGGCTGATTTGTCCTTAAAAAAACAAGGTCTCTCATATGGTCTCTCGTCTCTCACTGCTCTTCCTTCTTCTACTTCTTCTGATGGGACAACCATCTTTCGGCAAAACGTGCTTTCAGGTTACCTCCATTCAAACCAACGAACTCCAACCCACTAATGCACTAAAACTCCATTTCGCATCCATCTACAACTCAGCACCAAAAATCCATGCAAGTATCGTTCTTATCGATCTTTAGATGCGTTACATTTATATGTCCTATTAAGGTGATATGATTCTTTGCTGGCTCTTAAGGTTAATTGTTTGTAGGTTTTGCCATTCTTTTGTCTTCTCTCTCTTTCTTTCCTTTCGTTATCCTGTATATATGTCTTCTTTGCTTAGATTTAGTTTTATGTATTCGTAGTTTCATGTATTAAAATCCGTTATATTCATGCTTGATTGTCTCTGTGCTGCTCATGAACCAGGTCACTTTATCGTTTTGATTTTCACTACATGCTTTTGTACTGTTAGTACTAGAATAGGAGAATTATTCCTCTTGGCCAGAAGAATAGTCTCCTTTTTAAGAGCTGATAAAATGATCGTACTGAAAACTGATCTAGACCGTATATATTCATAATTAATTATAATCCGTTGTAATTAATTATCTATATATATTTCCCTTTATGGTTATATTTATAATTTATCATAACGAGTCGTCAGTAATTCCTCAGTTTTTCTTCCTTAGCATTCATACATAACAATGTAAAAAATTACATTACCTATGGTCTTCAATAACAGCATGCGATTATTGATGTATACAGGTGCTGGTCATATAATTAGAATATCATCAAAAAGTTCATTTTTTTATTATAAATTATTTTTAAAAATGAAACTTTCATATATTCTAGATTCCCCACATGTAAAGTAAAACATTTCAAAAGTTTTTTTTTTTTTAAATTTTGATGATTAGAGCGTACAGCTCATGAAAGTCCAAAATCCAGTATTTCAAAATATTAGAATATTTCCTAAGATCAATCAAAAAATGGATTTGCAAAACAGAAAAGTTCAAGTTCTTTAAAGTATGTTCTTTTGTGCACTCAATACTTGATCGGCAGGACATATTACAGCAAATGACTTGCTCCTAGCACAAATTACTGCATCAGTGAAGTGTGGCATGGAAGTGATCAGCCTGTGGCACTGCTGAGGCACTATTGAGCCTTCAGATCATCTGTATATTGTTGGATCGACTGTTTCTCATCTTTCTCTTGAAAATATCCCATAGATTTAGGTCAGGCATATTGGCTGGCCAATAAAGCACAGTAATATCATGGTCAGCAAACCACTTGGAAGTGGTTTTTGCACTGTGGGCAGATGCTAAAGTCCTGCTGGAAAAGGAAATCAGCATCTCCATAAAGCTTGTCAGCAGATGGAAGCATAAAGTGCTCCAAAATCTCCTGGAAGATGGCTGCATTGACTTTGCACTTGATAAAACACAATGGACCAACACCAGCAGACGTCACGGCCCCCCCCAAATCATTACTGACTTCAGAAACTTCACACTAGACTTCAAGCAGCTTGGATTCTGTGCCTCTCCAGTCTTCCTTCAGACTCTGGGACCATGATTTCAACATGAAATGCAAAATTTACTTTTATCTGAAAAGAGGATTTTCGACCACTGTTCACTGTCCAGTTCTTTTTCTCCTTAGCCCAGGTAAGATGCTTCTGACGTTGTTTCTGGTTCAGAAGTGGCTTGGTAGTCCTTTTCCTGAAGATGTCTGAGTGTGGTGACTCTTGATGCGCTGACTCCGGCTTCATTCTACTCATTGTGAAGCTCTCCCAAGTGTTTGAATTGGCTTTACTTGACAGTATTATCAAGCTTGCGGTCATCCCTGTTGCTTGTGCACCTTTGCCTACCCAATTTCTTCCTTCCAGTCAACTTTGCATTTAATATGCTTTGATACATCACTCTGTAAACAGCCACCCCATTCAGTAATGACCTTCTGTGACTTACTCTTTTTGTGGAGGGTGTCAATGATTGTCTCCTGGACCATTGCCAAGTCAACAGTCTTCCCCATTAGTGTGGTTTCAAAGAACAAGAGATACCCGGAATTTATACTGTAGGGATGGTCATTTAATGAAACTCAAATGTAAATATTCTAATATTTTGAGATACTGGTTTTTGGACTTTCATTAGCTGTACGCTCTAATCAACAAATTAAAAAAAAAAAACTTTTGAAATGTTTTACTTTACATGTAGGGAATCTAGAATATATGAAAGTTTCATTTTTTTAAATAATTTACAATAAAAAAATGAACTTTTTCACGATATTCTAATTATATGACCAGCACCTGTATATTTTCTACCGGGTGTTCAAAATACATAGTTTTGTGTTTTATATTGTGTTGGTCTCTGGCTAACTCACACTATTACTGTCTTGCTGAAATAGCTGTGCTACCCAATATTGTGTCAATTAATGCAGATTGTCTGTCCTTCTTACTTCTTTGAGTAATGATAAAGGATGGAGCAAGATTTGTTTTACAAACTTTAATGTTACATCAGTCATTCATGTTAGTGCTCAGCTAACATATGCACAGTTATTGATCAAGTTAATGAAGCAGTTCCCACATGTGCACCACAATAAATTTAGAAATATACACATCGGTTTGTTGATGAACATATACTTGTTAATGCTGAATTAGTGTTTTGCAACAGTTAGTGTTGCAACATCTCATAATGTACTACAAGCTGAGTAAAAACTTATCACTGAGAAATGTCCTGCTCAAGTCCTCCTTGCGATGGAGGTTCGGGTTGAATAACTAGTTCTTCCAATGTTTCATGATCGGACTCTCTATATGGTAAAATCGATGCAATCATTACTGTCTTTAAAGTGTGTACAATCTCTGAGTTTTAGGAAGCCTCCGGAGTTAAAATTCAGTTATGGTAATAGATGTTTCCTTTTCAAGATGCGCTGTAAGTGGTAGACCAATCCCAGCAGAATAGGCCATCTGACCAATCAGAGCAGAGCAGGCTCGCGGAAAGGTGGGATTTAGAGAGACTGAAACTTTGGACGAAATGTTTTCGAGTATTTGAGAAATGAGGTGATGTGCAATGTATATTATGAAAAAAATGAAAGTGTTTTTTGACCTAGGATGTTGTAGGGGACCTCCAAAACAAAATTATGAACCTTTAAAATAGCATAATACGGGCACTTTAAAAATCTGTTTGCAATTCAGCATCTTCAGTTTTAATGTCTGCTTAAAATTGCATGAATCCCCATAGAGGAGTATTTAAAAACTCAGAGCCTGCGATTTAAAAAAAAAAAAAAAAAAAAAACGCAGTCAATCCAAAATAGCATATTTAATGTTTGGCAGAGCTAATGACTGTAATATAGAACAGTGGTTCTCAACTCCGGTCCTTGGGTAAAACCGCTCTGCATATTTTTTTAAAAATCCTTTAGCCCCAGGTATACTTCACCTTGCACGCAGTCGTGTCCGTGCATCTTTCAAAGTATACTAACCACAGATGCGCGCGGATGACCGAGTTGGACACATGCGCAGTACAATTTTTTCTATACTCTTTTCAGACATCGTGTCATCAACTGGACATTCACTGGGCAAGATTGGAGAAGAAAAATAGTGCATCCACCATTGCAACATAGTTCAGAAGATACACCAAGAGAACAGGAATCAAAAACGACGGAGGCGGCATGCTTCTGAGTTTACTCGTCTTGTTTTTGAATCGCTCTTTACACACTCTTCTTCGACGACTACACATTGTGCTCAGTACTGTGCATATTGCCACCTAGTGGACTCTTCTGTCCTGCTTGCGCATGGGCTGTTGCATTTTTGTGAAAATTACGTCATGTGAACGGTGCATGAACGCGGACGGCCGAAGTCGGGGCTTGAATCCTATTAGTTCAGTTCATGGATCTTTTTCCTAATGAGCTGATGATCTGAATAAGGTGTGTTAAATGAAGAAGACATACAAAATGTGAGGTTTTTTCTATTCAGGTTTTCCCTGAATAGAAATACGTTGTCATTAAAAAAGAAAGTAAAAGAGTGACGCACATTCCTTGTGTTTTACCAAATGAGAGTTCACCCGCAATTCTCATCCACCCGCAATTACTTGGAATGTTATTTTGTATTACTTGGCCGGCCCAACCCGGCGGATTATCTGATGCAGATATAACCACGATCCGCGCAGAATGTCCTGAGCGGCTCCGTTCGAGGCCAGAAAGTTGTAGGGCCGGAGTGAAAGCAATATTTTCATCACAGAACCCCATTTTCTGCAGTGGGGATGGGCGGAACGGTTCGAGAATGGACACAGGCCAGGAAGCCGCAACAGAACCGTGGTAAAGGGTATCTGAGCATGTGACTGCCTGTCTGAGTTTTGGTAACACTCGACAGCCGGAGGCTGAAATTTGACAGAGGCTGCCACCTCGTAATTCTCTATGCGGGAAGAAACCTGACATTCAGCCAAGGCTGCAAAACTGCCTCTCTGCCACAAATATGGTAGAACTATCACTTCTACCACTAAAGATTGCTTTATAAATAATCTTCCTGATCAGTTTCATTGCCTTAGCATACCAGATAGTTTAGAAGAACTCGATGTTGCAACAGAAACTATTGACTCTCTCTTTTCCAGCACACTAGACTCAGTTGCTCCTTTCTGCTTAACCCTCTGGGGTCTGAGGATTTTTGGGGCCCTGGAGAAGTTTTGACATGCCCTGACATTTGTGCTTTTTTCAGTTGTTCATAAACATATTAATGGAAAAGGTTTCATTACACTGTATTCAGCAGAATTTTCGCCTGAATAGCGCGTGAGCTCTGTGGGTGTGTCAACATTATCGGATAATGAGCTGACTCACGGACGTCTGACATGTCTCTTTTTCATACAGATTGCATAAACAGCGAATTTTTGTTTTTCGATTTGATTTACACGATTTAAAACCTGACATTTCAACGTTTCTTTAGACATGAGTCTCATTTTTGTGTGATCAGTTTTCACTAAGTTACATTTGTGCTTTTTTTAATGGTTCATAAACATATTAATGGAAAAGGTTTCATTACACTGTATTCAGCACGATCTAGGCTACCATAATATGTGAGCAACATGTATGTACATGTTTGTATTTTTGAAGGAATAACGTTTATGCGTGGTTATTGAAAAAACAAAAAACGTAAGTCACTGAAATAAGGCCACAAAATAAATACAAAATATGTGTTCAGAAGACTTCTGGGTATTGGAGGTTGTAGACTAGAATTTTTGCTTCAAAATTATGTAAAAATTATCCTGCCTACTCGTACATACAAAACAATATATTGATTTAAATTTTGTAAGACATTTTTTGTCAAGACACATAGTATGCATGGAGGTGTGAATCTTCATGAATAATGCTGTGATTCACACCTGAGAAGACAAAGACCTGCATAATGACCCACATAATGAGCCCTTTAAGTCAGGTAGGCTATGTGAAAAAACCCTCTGATAACAGGATCATATCATATCATTAACATTAATATAATGTCCACTCTTGACAGAAAACATGATTTTTGTGATCTCATGCATGCACGTATAATTGTACATCATGTGAAGAAAATTTTGAATGGGCCTATTATAGTTTAAATTACAGTACCAGTCAAAAGATTGGACGCATTACTATTATAATGTTTTTAAAAGAAGTCATCATGCTGTATATCAAACATACAGAAAAAACAGCAATACTGTGAAGTATTATTACAATTTAAAATAATGGTTTTCTATTTTAATATACTTTAAAATATAATGTAGTTCTGTGATGCAAAGCATCTGAATATTCATGTTACCTCTGTGGCATTTCATATAGGCTTTTAGCTTAAAAGCATGCACATTTGGAGAAATATTGATGGATTCTCATATGTTTATGTCAATTTTCTATACAGAGGAATAATATTTATTCAAATATTTATTGTCATCACTATGAGCGCTGGATATTGTGTTTTCAATTTATACTTGCAGCCAGAGGGCGCTCTGTGCACATTTAGTCCACAAATGTCTCGTGATGAAGAACAGGCATACTATGTGACATTCGAGGAACTAACAGAGGCTGTACATGGCTGTAACATGCAGATAGACACCTTTGAAGATAATAAATACACGATTGTGACGATGTATTGGCTCAGAATTTTCGTCTGAATAGCGCGTGAGCTCTGTGGGTGTGTCAACATTATCGGATAATGAGCTGACTCACGGACGTCTGACATGTCTCTTTTTCATACAGATTGCATAAACAGCGAATTTTTGTTTTTCGATTTGATTTACACGATTTAAAACCTGACATTTCAACGTTTCTTTAGACATGAGTCTCATTTTTGTGTGATCAGTATTCACTAAGTTACACTTCATTTTCTGAGAACTATCAGATTGGACTTCGTTCAGTGGGAGACGACAGATCACGCATCGTGTTAGTTTTCTTTATTTTGCAAAAAGTACAACATTTTGTTTTTACTCTTAGTGTACACAAATAAAAGAAGACATTCTATAGTTTCAACTGATATATTACTTCCGTCTCTATGACAAAAAATGACAGAAAGTCAGTTTTGCTGCTATGTGAAAAAAATCCTGCAAAACGTGCAGGTGCGAGGGTTAAGGAAGATTAAGGAAATTAGTCCAACACTGTGGTACGAGCATACTTGGGGCCCTTAAGAGCAGCCAGAGAAATGCAACTAGAGTGCAGCTGGAAGAAAACAAAACTAGAAGTTTTTCGCATTTCGTGGAGAGGAAGAATGATTGAGTACAGAAAGGCCTTAACTGTTAGATCTGCTTATTTTTCAAATCTCAAAGTATTTATTTGATACAGTGGCTAAATTAACGAGAAATAAAGCTTCAACTTCTGATGTTTCCAAACAGCACAGCAGTAATGACTTCATGAACTTCTTTACTTGCAAAGATAGACAATATTAGAAAGAAAATTATAACCATGCAACCGTCTACTACAGTATCGCATCAGACAGTGCATTGTAGTATCCCTGAGGAAAAATTCCATTCGTTCGCGGCTATGGGAGAGGAAGAATTGTCTAAACTTGTTAAATCATCGAAATCAACAACATATGTTAGACCCTATACCAACTAAGCTATTGAAAGAGATGCTTCCAGAAGTCATAGATCCTTTTCTTAATATCATTCATTCATCTTTATCACTAGGATATATACCGAAAACTTTTAAGCTGGCTATTATCAAACCTCTTATTAAAAAAACACAACTTGATCCTAGAGAATTAGTCAATTACAGGCCAATCTCAAATCTACCTTTTCTGTACTAGAATACTAGAAAAGGCAGTATCATCGCAACTATGTTCCTTCTTGGAAAGAAATGGTATCTGTGAGGATTTCCAGTCAGGATTTAAACCGTACCGTAGTACTGAGACTGCTTTTATTAGAGTTACAAATGATTTGCTCTTATCATCCAATCGTTGTTGTATCTCTCTATTAGTGTTACTGGATCTCAGTGCTGCTTTTGACACTATCGACCACAACATTCTTTTGAATAGACTCGAAAATGATGTTGGCATTAGTGGAATTGCATTGGCATGGTTCATATCATACTTATCTGACCGTTTACAGTTTGTAGTAGTAAACGAAGAAATGTCATATCAATCACAAGTTCAATATGGAGTACCGCAAGACTCAGTACTAGGACTGTTGCTTTTTTACTCTGTACCTGCTACCCTTGTGAGATATCATTAGGAAGCATGGTGTTAGTTTTCTCTGTTACACTGTTATGCTGATGATGCTCTATATTTCTTCGCGCCCTGACGAAACTTACCAAAAAATTCAAAAAATTAACAGAATGCATATCTGATATAAAAAATTGGATGACTAGTAATTTCCTACTACTAAATTCAGAAAAAACAGAGATTCTAATTATTGGACCAAAAACTTCTGCATGTAATATTTTAGAATACTGTCTAACACTTGATGGCTGCTCTGTTAAGTCTTTGTCGTCAGTTAGGAACCTGAGTGTGCTCTTTGATACCAATCTTTCATTTGAAAGCCACATTTCGAGCATCTGTAAAACCGCATTCTTCCATCCTAAAAATATATCTAAACTACGACGTATGCTCTCAGTGGCAAATGCGGAACAGTTAGTTTACACGTTTGTGACCTCAAGGCTAGATTACTGTAACGCTCTACTGGGGGTTTGCCCTGCTCACCTGATAAACAAACTACAGCTGTTCCAAAACGCAGCAGCTAGAGTTCTTACTAGAACCAGGAAGTATGACCATATTAGCCCGGTTCTGTCAACACTGCATTGGCTCCCTATTACACATCGTATAGATTTTAAAATCTTGCTAATTACTTACAAAGCACTAAATGGTTTAGCTCCCCAGTACCTTAATGCATTATAGTCCTTCATGTCTATTGCGATCTCAGAATTCAGACCAGTTGATAATACCTAGAATATCAAAATCAACCGCATGCGGTAGATCCTTTTCATTTTTAGTACCTAAACTTTGGAACAGTCTTCCTAGCATTGTTTGGATAGCAGACACACTCTGTCAGTTTAAATCTAGACTAAAAACACATCTCTTTACCACAAGTTTTTACCAACATGGTCTGAATATGAAACGACTCGATTATGGTGAAAATTGGACCAACGGTCTAGGAGTAGTTTGACAAAAATATGTTTTTAAAGAAAATCAAACTGGCAGACAGGAAGTTTGTCTGGCTATGGCAAAGTTGGCATTAATGTTCTCAGCATGACTCACAGAATCTATTAACCCTTAAATGCATGACTGTTTTACC
This sequence comes from Ctenopharyngodon idella, assembly GCF_019924925.1. Lineage (NCBI taxonomy): Eukaryota > Metazoa > Chordata > Actinopteri > Cypriniformes > Xenocyprididae > Ctenopharyngodon > Ctenopharyngodon idella. The sequence goes on from NC_067220.1 coordinate 24,480,562, forward strand.
AATCATTCTTACATATTCGGGTCTTTAGTGACCCGGATCTATATCTAACACGGATCTATATCTAACTCCTCTGATATTAGAGTAACAATTACAGAAGAATAAAATAAAGCATATTTTGTTAACTTTTGGAGCTTGGAAGAGCTCATTTTGAGCAGATGTTTTAGCAGAGCTCATTTCCCAGTACATTCAGCAAATTATAGCTTTGAGAATATGTTTGAGATCGCGAATATGAGTCCATTCTACAATGGACTACATCATTTTCAACATCTTCAAAATCAATAGTTTGATCGCTGACAGCTTCACCAGATCCATCAAGTGACAGTGATACTAATATTTGATTGCTTTCAGTACTTGCTCTGCACAAATTGCTGAGCCATTTCATGTTTTGCTAATGATACTTCCTATTCTCTCGTTTTCTGTCTCAATGAAATGTCACTTCATCATTGTGTATCAGACATTGTCACCTTGTGGAATAAAGGTGAATTGCACTTATTCCGTCATTGGGTCGTTAGCGACCCTATACAATTTTTACAAAACATTAATGGGAAAACAGGCATTCTTTTATAATTTTATGATTTTTTTTCTTGTTATATTGTTTACAATGAATTGATTGAGTAATACTAAGAAGGTTGACGTCTATCTTTAAAAAATGAATGAGGAGGAGGGTAGTGAATAACGTCTCGGGTCGATAAAGGAACATTTAAGGGTTAAGACCAGTCTCAGTACAATAGGCCACATTTATATAAAGCTATTAGCATTTTTTTAAAAATGTTATTACAACATTTGACTAAAAGGTGGCGCTGTCTCGAAACCATTTGAGAACCTTCAGAGCATGGTGCCGATGACACATACTGCGTTTCGTAATGGTACACCAATGCATTCATATAATATAGCATTTTATATCATAATACTGTATTGTAGTTAATGGCAAATTTGTGTTTTGTTCAATTATAGCGTCACCAAGAGGCACAATCCCACCACTATTTTTATGTGTCCTCAGAGTGAGCCCATACATGTGTGTGTAATTTAATGAAAATATCTCATTTAGTTTTGGAGTTACAAACAATTATATGTATGAGAACATAAAAAATGACCCATGGGTGACTTTTTCATTTTTTTTTTTTGCCACTTCCTATCAAAATTTTGACATTTGGGCATTAGCATATAGTTAACCAGCTAAGGTTCCGTGTTTCCTACGGTGGTTTCATCTCGATCGGAGTAACAGTTTCTAAGATATTCGCAAAAGTTTTTTAAGCGCTAAATTACCACTTCGCACAAACCACAAGTCAAAACCTAGCATGTTTGGTATCGTTGAACTCGGCAAGGATTCAGGAGCGGAAGGAGATTTCACTCCATGAAAATAATTCGACCACACCCAAAGTTATAAGCATTTGAATATTTGATTTTACCACTAGGTGGCACCGGCTTGAAACTTCTTAGGCTCCTTCAGGGCATCATGCTGATGACCCATACCAAGTTTTGTAACGATGTGCTAATGTGTTCATAAAATACAGAATTTTAGCACAAAATTCAAAATGGCTGACGCCCAAAAAGGCTGATATGGGGAAATTGGATATCATTCAACTCATCATGATGCCCCGAATCTGATGTAACCACTTTTATGATTTCTGGACAAACCATTCAGAAGTTATAAGCAAAAATAGCCATTTTTCGTATCTCCGGACCAGTAGGTGCTGTGGTACCGAAACGCAGCATGTAGCCTCTGGTCATGCTTGGGTTGACGTACCAAGTTTGGTCTGAATATGATAAAGCGTTGCGGAGATATAGCCTTGAGTCCAATTTGGGGTGCTCTACATTAAATTAATTTGCGTGTTATTCAAGAACGGTTGGGTTAATCAAAAAGCTTTTAATATCTTTTTGCCAGTATGGTCTGAAGATGATCTGATTTGATTTTTTTTATGAAATTCAAACAAAGCCGTTTAGGACGAGTTCGAAAAAGTAGGTTTTTCACAAAATTCAACATGGTGGACAAATGATCATGACGCAAAATAAAGTCATAGGTGCATTCAAATCGGCATGAGCCAAGGAATTTTTGTTTCTAGCCATTACAGTTCAAAAGTTATTAGCACAAACGTAAGTGCAAATTTGGACAGTTGGTGGCGCTAGAGGGATTGAGTTAGAGACTCAAAATTTGCTATGGACACAGATCAGACTGTCCTCTAACTGTGTGCCAAATTTCACAACTTTCCCGCGAGCAGTTCTATGGGCTGCCATAGACTCCCAGAGCGGAAGAAGAAGAATGCCAACGATTACAATAGGTGCCTATGCACCTTTGGTGCTTGGCCCCTAATAAATAAATAAATAAATAACTTTATTTTTCCATAGCACCTTTAAAAGAGCTTTTCTAAGCACTTTACAGTATAAGAAAATACATGTAAAGTAATGAACAAAATAAAAATCAAACAAAAGAGCACAGGAGAATTAAAATAAACAACAAATCATGAGGAATGAGGAAATTACTTTCATTTTATTACTTTCATTGCTCCCTTCAGAGCTATGCCCTTTCAGAGCAAGTAGGGCATCGGGATGCTCACTTCCAATTGGAATCCTAAATCTCTAGGAGGAATATGTTAAAAGTAGGATGTCTAGAAATGGTAAAAAAAATAAAAAAAACTGGCTCTTAGATCCTGGGGGCACTGCTCTGCACATTTTGTATGTCTCCCTTACCTTACACACTCAGTTTAGCTCATGGAGCTCTTTCCTAATGAGCTGATGATCTGAATCAGTGTGTGTCAAGTCAAGTCACCTTTATTTATATAGCTCTTTTTACAATGCAGATTGTGTCAAAGCAGCTTTACAGTGAACTGGTGAATAATTTTGGCTGCACAGCAGCTCTTAAAGAAAATGGTGTCATTGTCCAGCTTAAATAAATTCAGTATTGATTCATTCTGTTGTAAAAATCAATAGTTATTATTTTAGGTAATTTATCTATATATCAGCACTGAAGAAAACAGTAATGTCATCGTCCAGCTCAGTTCTGTTCACATACAATGGTGTCAATGCAGGTAGATCAAAAACATTGTTGAATATCAAGTGTCCCCAACTAAGCAAGCCAAAGGGGACAGCGGCAAGGAACCCAAACTCCAACAGGTGACATCAGGTGACCAACAGGCGACAAAAATGGAGAAAAAAACCTTGGCAGAAACCAGGCTCATTTGGGGGGCCAGTTCTCCTCTGGCCAACACCGAACACTGCATGATTATAATTCAAGCAGCGTTACAGGTCATAAGTTCGATTGGGATCGTAACAGTCAAAATATTTAATCCAGTTCCATCTAGTTGAAGATCGTGTTCATCACGCCGTTATGGGACGATTTGTTGGGAATCTGTGCCACTGGCTGTCATGTCGGTGAGGCCTTCACAGGGGATGATCTAGTTGACGCAATCTCTGCTGACACTTCAGGGCTGCGTTGTCGTCGTGTCTAGGCACAGGTCCTCCATCTGATCTGGATACGGCCCGGATCCAGCTGACTACGGTAAACCTCGGGATAAACAGAGAGACTAATATTAGCGTAGATGCCATTCTTCTTCTGATGTAACAAGTACATCTGGTGTTATAGGAAGTGTTCCTGGTTCCGGCTGACCTAATTTGTGCAGCCTAATAATCTTTAAATGGATGAGAAAACATAAATTGATTATGTGTTATGTGTGTGCCAGGTTAAAGAGATGTGTTTTTAGTCTAGATTTAAACTGACAGAGTGTGTCTCCTTCCCGAATAATGCTAGGAAGACTGTTCCAAAGTTTAGGTGGTAAAAAGGAAAATAATCTACCACCTGTGGTTGATTTTGATACTCTAGGTATTATCAGCTGGCCAAAATTCTGAGATTGCAATAGCTCGCTCAGGTACTGGGGAGCTAAACCATTTAGTGTTTTGTAAATTAGCAAGATTTTAAAATCTATACGATGTTTAATAGGGACCCAATACAGTGTTGACAGAACCGGGCTAATATGGTCATACTTCCTGGTTCTAGTAAGAACCCTAGCTGCTGCATTTTGGACCAGCTGTAGTATGTTTATCAAGCGAGCAGGGCAACCACAAAGTAGAGCATTACAGCAATCTACTGTATCCTTGAGGTCATGAACGCATGAACTAACTGTTCCGCGTTTGTCATTGAGAGCATACGTCGTAGTTTAGATATTTTTTAAGATGGAAGAATGCGGTTTTACAAATGCTAGAAATGTGGCTTTCAAATGAAAGATTGGTATCAAAGAGCACACCCAGGTTCTTAACTGACGACGAAGACTAAACAGAGCAGCCATCAAGTGTTTTAGGTTATTACGTGCAGAAGTTTTTAGTCCAATAATTAGAATCTCTGTTTTTTTCTGAATTTAGTAGTAGGAAATTACTGGTCATCCCATTTTTTTATATCAGCAATGCATTCCATTAATTTTTTGAATTAGTAAGTTTCGTCAGGGCGCGAAGAAATATAGAGCTGAGTATCATCAGCATAACAGTGAAAACTAATGCCTTGCTTCCTAATGATATCTCCCAAGTGTAGCATGTACAGAGTGAAAAGCAACGGTCCTAGTACTGAGCCTTGAGGTACAACATATTGAACTTGTGATCGATATGACATCTCTTCATTTACCACTACAATCTGATAATGGTCAGATAAGTATGATTTGAACCATGCCAATGCAATTCCACTTATGCCAGCGTAATTTTCGAGTCTATTTAAAAGAATCTTGTGGTCGACAGTGTCGAATGCAGCACTAAGATCCAGTAACAAGAGAGATACAACCACGATCTGATGATAAGAGCAAATCATTTGTAGAGATCGACCGATATATCGATTAACCAATATTTTCCCCGATATTTAAGCATTTTACCATAATCGGATATCGGTTTTGTAATATCAGATTTACCGATAAACAGCGCCATCTTGTGGGTGTTTTGAGAATTGCGCGCAGGATCGGCATTACAGCACATCTGAGGGGAGACGAGACAATGGCGTGCACATGTAAAATAGCCTACACTTACCTGCTTTGCTGTAATTAGTAAGCTTTATTTAACATAACAGCCATTAATGGACAAATTAGATGTGTTACATAAATGCCTGAAATGTAGCTAGTTTATGCAGCTTGTCTCTAAGAAATACAGAAAAGCTCACGGAGCCACGTAAGATAATCCGTCATGTCCTGTCACAATAATGATGTAACTTTACATGAATTAAATAATACAGCCATGAATGAGCACATGTTGGAAATAAAAGCGCTGAATTTAATTCTCTGTTGTCTATGTTCATCATTAGTCTCGTGAATTTGTCTGCATTTTGCTGTTCACTCTGCGGGTTGATGCTCGGCCACCGCATTTAACTTTTAACAAGATTCACTTGTTTAAAACACCCTAATTATATAAACATTTACTATACAACAATTAATTCGCTAATAAACATCCAAGTAAACGCAACTCTATGGAAATTAATTATTTATGATCTCCGCGAGCGATCGCAGTTTGAGTATAGTTCTGTGTAAATGCATAGATCATAAACAGCGCTTTGTCAGCAGATATTTCATAATCTAGAATGACAAAAACATTATTAATAATTCTGTATGTATGTATTTAACGAGTTTAGACAATTCTTCCTCTCCTATAGCAGCGAATGAATGGAATTTTTCCTAAGCGACACTACAATGCACTGTCTGACGTGATACTGTAGTAGACGGTTGCATGGTTATAATTTTCTTATTATAAATCTTGCAAGTAAAGAAGGTCATGAAGTCATTACTGCTGTGCTGTTTGGAAACATCAGAAGTTGAAGCTTTATTTCTCGTTAATTTAGCCACTGTATCAAATAAATACCTAGGGTTGTGTTTGTTTTCTTCTAAGAGATTTGAAAAACAAGTAGATCTAGCAGTTTTTAAGGCCTTTCTGTACGTAAAAATGTGTTCTTTCCACAAAATGCGAAAAACCTCTTGTTTTGCTTGTTGTACCACGGCGTTGGACTAATTTCCTTAATCTTCTTTAAGCGCAAAAGAGCAACTGAGTGTAATCTGCTGGAAAAGAGAGATTCAATAGTTTCTGTTGCAACATTGAGTTCTTCTAAGCTATATGGTATGCTAAGGAGATGAAACTGATCAGGAAGATTATTTATAAAGTAATCTTGAGTGGTAGAAGTGATAGTTCTACCATATTTGTGGCAGGGTGGCGGTTTTGCAGCCTTGGCTAAATGTAGTGTACACGAGACTATCGATTCCATGTGACAATATTAGATCTAAAGTATGATTACGACAATGAGTGGGTCCTGATACGTGTCCGATAGAGTTTAGAATGTCTGTAAATGCCAATCCCAATGCGTCTTTTTCATTATCTACATGGATATTAAAATCACCAAACAATAAGGACTTTATCCGCAGCCAGTACTAACTCCGATAGAAAATCAGCAAATTCTTTGATAAAGTCTGTATGGTGCCCTGGTGGCCTGTACAAATGTCAAATGGGATTTGTCACTTACATTACATAATGTTACATAAAGCACCATCACTTTGAGCAAATTATATTCTAAAGACTTTTGAGTAATACTGAAGTTATTACTATAAATTACAGCAACACCTTTTGCCTTTCCGATGTGGCTTGTGTTGATAATGGTAACCTTGAGGCGTGGACTCATTTAAAGTAATGTAATTGTCTGGTTTTAGCCAGGTTTCTGTCAAACACAAGCACATCTAGATTATTGTCTGTGATAATATCATTTAAAATAAGTGCTTTTGAAGAAAGGGATCTAATATTAAGCAAACCGAGCTTTATCATTTGTTCATCAGAATTATATCTGGTAAAGAAGTCATATAAAATCTGCAACTCGGTGTGCCCCAGGACTGGAGTTGAGAACCACTGCTCTAAGGCCGCATTTATACTGCAGGCCTTGATGTCCAGTTCCACTTTGTTGACTATATCCAATTTCTTCTTATTTGATCTTGGATTAGTGTTAATTAATGTGTCTCAATTTTCACCTAACCACCAGTTATTTTCTTCAAAGCTTCAAACTTTTTTTGAGTTACATATTTTGCTTCCTTTTTTTCAGGTTTTTGGCAGAGTTTCATGAGGACTTCTTTCCAGAGTCTGCATATGTGTCTGCAACTGAAGCTCATTACAGCATGAAGCAACCACGCTCAATCTTTTAAAAATCCATTGGGGAGAGAGTTTCTTCTGTACTGTGCTCCCCTGAAGTTCTGGTCTACCCCTAATACTGAATGTCCAGCCTTTGTTCTTTCTACTTGCAAATCCTAACAATTTACCTGGAGTGTTTCCAGTGGTCCATTTCTACCTTTTCAGTTGACATTCATAACAATGCTTTCTTGACAATCTTTATATATGTGTGTGTGTGTGTGTGTGTGTGTGTGTATATATGTGTATATATATGTGTGTATGTATATATATATATATATATATATATATATATATATATATATATATATATATATATATATATATATGTATATATGTGTGTGTGTATGTATGTATATATATATATATATATATATATGTATATATATATATATATATATATATATATATATATATATATATATATATGTATATATATATATATATATATATATGTATATGTATATGTATATGTTTTCTTATAAAGTATTTTGAATTCAGTCTCACAAGAATGATCATTTTCTTGTTGCATAGTTTATGCTGTATTAAGCCACCATTACCTCTTGTGCCTGTGATTTTTTTCTTCATCTTAAACTGAACAACTGACTACTTTTGCCAAGTTTTCCTTATTTTGCAGCAGCTGTCTTCTAACTTGTGCTTTACATCTCCTCCCTCTGAATGTGCTTAAACAAGCAACTTTACAAAAGCAGCATAAGATGTTTATTACGCATTTCTCCATTGTTGCCACACAGAATTATTGTAGTAACATTGTTATAAATTATATATAGTTCTTTGAATTATCCTTTTGAGTGTGAATGAATGAATTCATATGTTATTTTCTTTATGTAAATTAATATGTATAAAGTTGTTACTGGTAAAAGTTTTTATCTCTTTTGTGTGAACAGGACAAGGCTGGGTTAAAACAATACATTGTTTTTTTTTTTTCATTCATTATGATTAAGTTCATTATTCCCATGTTTTCCTCTTTCCTCTGTGTATTTGTTTTCTATGGTGTCTTGTAGATTATCTGTCAACGTCACTTATGGTGGTGCTTAATTTCTCGGTTTTTCAACCAATACATTATTCAAACATTTGTATAAAAGACCTCAAATCTATACATTGTTGTAAGAAAAATACTGCTTTGTTGCTGATTTTGTCACAAAATTATGAAAACAGATTGAAGACTGGATACAAATATAAATGTGGTTTATTAAAACCAAACGGTAAACAGGCGTTACAGTGTGCAGCAAAACACTAGTGAACAGAGAGGAAATGAATGATGAACAGCTGTGATGAATGAATGTCCATGGTTACTGATGAGTGGCAAAGGAACACGTGATGAATGAAAACAAACTGAAAGTCCATGAAAACAAAGTAACTGAACATAATTGGGTAACACTTTAGAATACTGATCCTTCATTAATGAATAACTACACAGGAACAAATGAGTAATGCATTATTAACAGTCTAGTAACTACTAACTAACAATAAACTCTGATTATTAAATTATTTCGTAATAGTGCTCAGTTGAATGTGGTAATTCACTATTAGCTAATCAGTAACTATTGTTTTTGTTTGTTTGTTTTTTTATACCTACCAGAGAACTTCTAAGAACTACTATATACAGGTTCATAATTAACATGAATGATGCATAATGTATAATTAATTCTAAAGTAAAGGTCATGGTAACCCACTAGTAATGACTGAAGTATTACCAAATCCTTCAGAAGGAATTACTAATTTTTTGGATCAGTATTCTAAAGTGAAAAACATGATAACTCTCTAGTAACTACTGAAGTCATTGTAAACTTTTGAGGTTCTTAGTATTTCTTAGTATTTCTCTGGCAGGAATGAAAAAACAGTAGTTACTGATTAGCTAATAGTGAACTACCACCTTCAACTGAGCACAATTACTTATTAATTCATTAATCAGAGTTTCTTGTTAGTTAATAGTAGTTACAAGAGTGTTAATAATGCATTATTAATTTGTTCCGGTGTAGTTATTCATTAATGAAGGATCAGTATTCTACAGTGTTGTCCACACATCTCTAAAACAACTTCCTTTGCAAAAGTTCCTTTCAATTTAAAAGTCTCTTGTGACTGACTCATTGAATAAGTCCCATTGACTCTTAAAGTTTTGCCGCCATCTAATGGCGTATTAATGTAACTTTCACTCAATCCATATTACGCCCTAATGGACCCTTTCTCAATACCAAATACAACATATTTCTATAAAATAATATTTATTGAACAACATTTAAATGAACAACAATAGCCATTATAAATGATACACTAGTGTGCCGTGACAGGTTGTCAAGCAAATGCCAAAAAAACAAATGTGGGTTTTACAAATATTTAACGAATGAAAAGGATTTTAAATAGCTTGTGACTAAACTGGCCAAGAAAAAAAAAAATTCACCACTAGATGGCCGGCCAGAACATAGTCAAAGGATAATTTAAATTAATTGATGAAAAATGCAACTAGAATTACCTGTGATAGACTGTTACAGTGTCTTTTGTGCCTGGTATTGAGCTGTTACTCTGTGTTAAATCCTGTAGGACAGTCATTAACAAAAAGCCACATTTGTGTGGCAGTGTCCGGGTTTTACACTGGATAAATTAATAAAGCAGAGAAGTGACAAATAACCTGGCAAGTATCTTCAATCACCAACTTGCAACACAGACCGCCTTGCTAAAACACACATATGTGGGAGATGCGGAATGGATAAAAAATAACTAAAAAAATACGAGGACTTGAATAAGCCCATTAATGGCATGTTTGAGTCATGCTCTTAACAAACTGTTTTATTTCCTCTTTCCGTCTTGTGAATAATAAATGTGTCTCATTTTAATTTGCTTGTTACACAATGGAGCCTAACTTATTGCAATAATTATTTGACATAGCCTACTTTTACACTCAGAATTATTCCTTGGCATTCCCACATACTAAACTGCATTTTTTAATTGTTTGCATGCTGGAGGTATGTTATTACGTCGTGTGCAGAGTGATGTTAACAATTATGCTAGCTGGTGAGAGAAAATGGCACTATCAAAAAGTCTAAAGAGGAAATGACAGCGAAAATAGGGAATACAACGAAGAATGGAAAGACAACTATGCATTCATTCTACCTAGTTTTGTGAATGCAAAGCCGGTGTGTCTTATCTGCAGTGAAGTTGTCGCTGTTTTCACCGTGTCTACACCGGACGCGAGCGACGTGATGCGACGCGTCAAAAGATAATAGAACCCATTATAATCAGTGATATTATGGCAATTCAGAGCTGTTGGATTCACGAAATCTTCCCCAAAATACATAAAAGTTTGTGGCCGATGAATTGGGTGAAGAATAGAGTAAGCTTTATTGTTTTATACACAATGTGTATCTGATATGAATAAAACACTTTGTCAAATTATATAGGCCTAAATGAAAGGGTTATTGTTGCAGCTTCCGTAGACATCAGTGTATGGAATTTGATTTTAACAAACTATAAATGTCTTTTTTTATGAAATTTCCTCACTACTAAATATTCCACGTTCAACTGTTAATGGTATCATAACAAAGTGGAAGCAATTGGGAACAACAGCAACTCAGCCATAAAGTGGTAGGCCAGGTAAAATCACAGAGAAGGATCAGCACATGCTGAGGCGCACAGTGCGCAGAAGTCGCCAACTTTCTGCAGAGTCAATAGCTACAGACCTCCAAACTTCGTGTGGCCTTCAGATTAGCTCAAGAACAGTGCATAGAGAGCTTCATGGAATGGGTTTCCATGGCTGAGCAGCTGCATCCAAGCCTTACATCAAGTGCAATCCAAAGCGTCGGATGCAGTGGTGTAAAGCACGCTGCCACTGGACTAGATTAGTGAAGAATCACTCTTCTCTGTCTGGCAATCCGATGGACGAGTCTGGGTTTAGTGGTTGCCAGGAGAACGGTACTTGCCTAACTGCATTGTGCCAAGTGTAATGTTTGGTGGAGGGGGATTATGGTGTGGGGTTGTTTTTCAGGGGTTGGTGTTGGCCCCTTAGTTCCAGTGAAAGACATTTTGGACAAGTTCATGCTCCCAACTTTGTGGGAACAGTTTGGGGATGGCCCCTTCCTGTTCCAACATGACTGCGCACCAGTGCACAAAGCAAGGTCCATAAAGACATGGATGAGTGAGTTTGGTGTGGAGGAACTTGACTGGCCTGCACAGAGTCCTGACCTCAACCCGATAGAACACCTTTGGGATGAATTAGAGCGGAGACTGCGAGCCAGGCCTTCTCGCCAACATCACTGTCTGACCTCACGAATGCGCTTCTAGAAGAAATTCTAGAAAAATTCCCATAAACACACTCCTAAACCTTGTGGAAAGCCTTCCCAGAAGAGTTGAGGCTGTTATAGCTGCAAAGGGTGGGCCAACACCATATTAAACCCTATGGATTAAGAATGCGATGTCATTAAAGTTCATGTGCACGTAAAGGCAGGCGTCCCAAAACTTTTGGCAATATAGTGTACATATGGTCACACTTTAGTTTTAGGTCCAATTCTCACTATTAACTAACTATTGCCTCAATAAACTCCTAATTACTGCATAGTAATAGTAAGGCAGTTGTTAAGTTCAGGTATAGGGTAAGATGTAGAATATGGTCACGCATAATAAGGCATTAGTATGTGCTTTATGAGTACTAACAAACAGTTAATATAGTAGTATGCAAGGAACTAGTTAATAACTAAAGTGTTCTATTAAATAAATTTAAAATAAAATAGGCCTAAATGTTTGTGTGTGTTGAACGCGTGTGCGTGTATATACAGTATTGGCTATCGCCCGCTGGGCGCTCTTTTTGTGTGTGTATGTTCTTTTATGAGAAAATGCTTATGCAATTTAGCTTATTGGGTTCATATTCTGGTCGCATATGCTTGCTGGTATAAAAGATCATCAAAGATCATCAAATCTTTTATTTAAAAAAAAAAACAGTGTCGTTTACAGCAGAAATGGTGACAAACGATCGTGGCACCTGGCACGAACTCTGGCAGCTGCCTGTTACTCCTGGCACGAACTCTGGCAGCTGATACATAAAAATGTATAATATTGATAATAATAATAATAATAATAATACAATTGTGGGAACTTTGTCTCATCTTTTTAAAACACCACCGCACGCCACTGGGAACAGTGTAGTTTATACAAGCAATTAGCAGAAACGGCGAGAAAGACCATGGCAGCTGTCACGAACTCTGGCAGAGTAACTTTCTAACCGCTGCCAGAGAGAGTGCCAGCCCCTTTATCAATCATTAGGCTCGTTTGAGAAGAGCATCTGCGCAGACCGAGATGCATGCCGGTTAGAAATGTGTTGGAGCATGGGCTGCCTTGCTCTGATGTCATGCTGACAAATGTCAAAAACCTCTTGCGAGGGCAAGGCTGTCACAGACCCGCCAGGCTCCAACATCAGCCAATCACAGCGCACTCCCTCACCAGAGTTCTAATCACACACACCTGTTTCCAATCAGCACCCCATCACCACAGATACTTAAGCACACCACTCACCTCAGTCAGTTGTCTGGTCTCGTTTATACGAAGGACTCTTCATGCTAAGCTCCAAGACTTCGTTGGTACTTACCTTCTCTATTCCAGCGTGTTTCCCCTGTCTTCGTGCTTTGTCATCTGTGTGTGAGTTCACCTACCATCTCGTTGTGTCCAACCAGCTTACCAACCATCTGCCATCCACGATTCACCAACCTGTAAGACAAAGGACAGTATCAGTGTTTCAGTTATCACATCACAAAGACTCTGCCATTCACTTACCTGCTCATCTGTGTTTAACCTGCTGTTTGTCAATAAACAACCATCTGCTTGCATACCTGTTGTCTCCTACCCTTCTGTGTGTAGCAGAAGACTGGACCAACACCGAATGACAAGCAGCATGAGCTCTCCGGATCCCTTTCAAGATCTCGTGGATGGTCTCCGTCGAGTACTCTCTGCAAATCCACCAGCATCTCCACCAGCACTCACTTCCGTCAACACCGCTGTCACTCCTTCAACACCGGCGTACGCCAGTCCCATGGCCAAACCAGCACCCTTCTCTGGCTCGGCGGAGGACTGCAACACCTTCATCCTGCAGTGTTCACTGGTCCTGGAGATGCAGCCGCAGCTGTACCCTGACGATTGCTCCAAGGTAGCTTTTATTATATTCCAGTTGAATGGTCGTGCGCTCCAATGGGCTGAAATTACTCAGTCTCTAACCAACTTCATCACCCATTTCAAAGAGGTTTTCGGTAGACCTGCTGGTGATTCGTCGGCGGGTGAGCAACTCTATCATTTGAAGCAAGGTTCAATGTCTGTTAATGATTATGCCCTCAAGTTTAGGACTCTCGCGGCTGCCAGTGGATGGAATGAACAATCGTTGCTCACTACCTATCGTCAGGGTCTGGATCCCAGAGTGCGGCTGCATCTCGCTGCATTCGAGGATTCCATCGGGCTCGAACGTTTCATCCAACTCTCCATCAGATTCGCTACTCGTATGCAGTCGTGTCTCAAAGAACACCAGGGCCAGAGGCGACTGACCCGGGGGTTATGCTTATACTGTGGAGCTACTGGGCATGTCATCTCTACCTGCCCCACTCGTCCTCCTCGCCCCATGGTGAGTGCCATTCTTCCTTCCATTAAGAAAATGAAGCCACTCACTACCATTGTAATGCTTACTGCTGTCGATGTTTCCATTCCAGTCAATGCTCTCCTCGACTCCGGGTCAGCCGGCAATTTCATCTCTGGTACCCTCTGCCGCCAGCTAAAGCTCAAGACCACATCTACGCCGTCCGTCTACCAGATCCACTCTGTGACAGGCAAACCACTCAGCCGTAAATGGGTCCATCTATGTGTTGGTCCAGTCAAGCTTCAAGTCGGATTACTACACGTGGAACATCAACATGGTTCTGGAGGATTCCACCACTGATGTGATTCTAGGGCACCCGTGGCTGGAGCAGCAAAATCCCATCATCTCTTGGACCACCGGCGATAACTGTTTTCCTCTCATTCCTCAGCATCCCGTTCCTCGTTCTGAGACGCTTCCTGTGTGCTCAACTTTCATAGAAAGCCCCGTTGAGAAACAGTCTGTGGATATTCCTCCTTGCTATGCCCCCTTCAGTGATGTTTTCTGCCCGAAGAAAGCCTCCAAACTGCCTCCACACCAGCCATGGGACTGCGCCATCGATCTGCTTCTGGGTGAGTCAGTGCCCCGTGGGAAAATCTATCCATTATCCATTCCTGAGCAGAAGGCCATGGAGGAGTACATAGAGGAGGCTTTACGTCAAGGCTACATCCATCCTTCCACTTCCCCTGCTGCTTCGAGCTTCTTCTTCATGGCCAAAAAGGACAGAGGCTTGCGGCCTTGTATCGACTACCGGGCTCTGAACAAGATAACTGTTAAGTTCCGCTATCCTCTTCCCCTCGTCCCAGCGGCTCTTGAACATCTCTGCGGTGCCACTGTGTTCACCAAGTTGGACCTCCGCAGCGCATACAACCTTATCTGGATACGTGAGGGGGACAAGTGGAAGACAGCTTTTGTGACCCCTACTGGACACTATGAGTATTGCGTTATGCCGTATGGCCTGGTCAACGGGACTATTCCAGGACTTCATCCATGAGGTGCTCTGGGAGTTCCTCCACAAGTTTGTCCTGGTCTGCATTGATGATATACTGATCTACTCCCGGAGCATGGCCGAACATCGCCACCACGTTGCGGAGGTCCTGAAACGCCTGAGAGTGTTCCAGCTATTCCTCAAGGCCGAAAAATGCTCCTTCCATCAACCATCAGTGCAGTTTCTTGGATACAACATCAACAGCAGTGGCATCCAGATGGATGAGGGGAAGGTTGAAGCCATAAAGAACTGGAGTGGGCCTCCATCCACCATCAAAGAACTCCAGAGATTCCTCGGATTTGCGAACTTTTACAGAAGATTCATCCAGAATTACAGCTCCATTGCATACCCTTTTACAAGCCTCCTCCGTAAGAAGCCCAAGTCTCTGTCCTGGTCACCAGCGGCCAACGAAACCTTCAACACCTTGAAAGAAGCATTCACCAGCGCACCACTCCTCGTTCACCCTGACCCAGAGAAGCCCTTCGTCGTAGAAGTAGATGCCTCTACCACAGGAGTTGGAGCGGTGCTTTCGCAGCAGCCGGGGAATCCAGCCAGACTCCATCCATGTGCCTTCTTCTCCCGAAAACTCAGCCCGGCGGAAAGAAACTACGACATCGGCAACAGGGAACTTCTAGCCATCAAACTGGCCCTTGAAGAGTGGAGGCATTGGTTGGAGGGTGCCAAGCACTAGGGCTGTGACGGTGGCAATTTTTTACTACCGCGGTGGTAAGTCACCAACAACCGCCGGTGTTGCGGTGGTGGGGTTGGTTGGTTTTATATATATGTATATATCAGAGGTTGCGTTAAAAGTCATTTAAACACCTATTTGCCACTTGTCTGCCACCTGATGTCACCTGATGGAGTTTGGGTTCCTTGCCGCTGTTGCCTTTGGCTTGCTTAGTTGGGGACACTTGACATTTGACTTGACATTTGATATTCAACAGTGCTTTGATCTGCCTGCATTGACACTATTCTTTTAAGAGCTGCTGTGCAGCCAAATAATGTACCAGTTATCAATGTAAAGCTGCTTTGACACAATCTACATTGTAAAAAGCGCTATATAAATAAAGGTGACTTGACTTGACTAACTGGAGTGTTGGAAGGAGAGACGAAGATCGGCAAAGCACACTGAGACGAGACCACAGGAGGGTACAGGAAACACGCTGGAATGGAGACGGTGAGTATCGAGGGAGTCCTTGAGGTAAGCATAGAAAGAGTCCTTATGCAAACGAGACTGGACAAAGACTGAGGTGAGTGTGAGCCCTTTAGTATCTGTAGTGATTGGGATGATGATAGATGACAGGTCTGCGTGTTCAGAACTCTGGTGAGGGAGTGCGCTGTGATTGGGTAATGATGGAGCCTGGCAGGTCTGTGACACTATGGTTGTCATTTTGAACTTGTTGAATTACTAACCGGCATCAAAATGACAAGTTTAATTACATTCCAGCTGCTGTAAGAAGAGGCTACACGCAATCTACCGACTGCTGCATCCACGCACACGCAATATAGCCTGCTAGCCGGAACTCCTGTATGTATACAGACGTGACTTAATGACGCAATGACGAACGGCGGAAGCTCGAATTTCCCGTGTAAACCTACCAGTACCACTCAAATTATAAAACATTATTACAAGCTTACCGTTGTGAATCGGGCTAAGGTAAGGAGATAGTTTTGAACACTGGCTGGTTATGTACCTGCTCAAAATTGATTTTGGATAATTCTTAACCAAAAAAAGTTACGGACTGCAGCTTTAGGATGTATTGAATCAATATGAATTAAATTAAAGTAAACTAAAATGAATAAGTGGCGGGGGGTTGAATAAATAGAAGTTGAATAAATGTTTCGTTTCATTGTCATATTTTGTCATGCTTTGTGTGTTCTGCTTTATGTGTCCGCCCCGTCATGTGCTGGTCCACCCTGTCATCTTGATATTTTAAAATAATATTTTAAATAATAATTCAATCATACCTATATAATCCAGTGTGTTCAATAGCTAGGTGTGGGGGCAATAACATGCAAACAAAAATATCACAGTTTTCTCAAAATAAGAAAAAAATAAATGTGCAAATTGTACAAGTTTCTTTAAAAACACATAATTTGCATAAAACTTTTCAGAAAATATAATTTGCATCTTAATATTGCAATTAAAACATATTTAACAGTAATTTATATGTCCACGACAGGGTGGGCATATCTTATGGTTTATGCTCCGAATAATGGCCCATAATTATCTAAAAATATGTGTGGGAGCTCAGCCATATATTTTTTTACAGTACTTAAGTGTCTACTATTTATGACAAGACATAAAGCAAATGGAAAATTAAAACCAAAATTTTGAGGGTTTTATTAGTATTGTGAGGGTTGAAAGGCACTCTACAGTGATATTCTGTAGTAGTAGGCTTTGTTCTGGCCTCCTTCAGATCATGGTGACTAAGTTTGTACTCCCCTTGCTAGTAAGGGTAAAAAGTGTTTTTACTGAATAGCCTGTTGGAATGCGTAGCTCAGGTTGAGTTTGTTTAGTGAACCTCACTATTCAGTTTGATCCTTATGTAGCTCCCTTTAGAGTTTGAACACTGCCACAAGATGTTGATTGTGTTGTTTGGAGTAGAAGGCTTTGTTTTGGGCCTCCTTCAGAGCACAATAGCTTGTTGTATCACAAGTTTGTTGGTAGATGTTTAATCAGAGTTTTGCTCACTTAGAACTAGCACTGCCACAAGTTTATACCCGTGATCTTTTGAAGTAGTAGGCCGGTTTTGGCCTCCTTCAGAGCATGGCAGCATATATTCTTTGTACTCCCCTTACTGTAAGGGTAAAAAGTGTTTTTACTGAGTACATTGCCTGTTGGAATGTGTAGAATTTAAGCTTAGGTTGAGTTAAGCTAGGTAACCTCACTCAGATTAGGCTCCCTTAGAGCTTAGACACTGCCACTGGCTGACGCCCTTTCCCTCTTTCTGGAGTAGTAGGCCCTGTTTGGGCCTCTTTCAGAGCATGTTGGCGTAGTTTGTACTCCTCTTGCTTAAAGAGTATAAAGTGTTTTACTGAGTACATTGCCTGTTGGAATGTGTTTAATAGAATTAAGCTCAGGTTGAGGTAAATAGTTAACCTCACTGTATAGTTTGGTTCTCATATATGGCTCCCTTAGAGCTTAGACACTGCCACTAGCTGATGCTATGTGTCTTTCTGGAGTCACAGGCCCTGTTTGGGCCTCCTTCAAGAACATGATGGCGTAGGTTTGTACTACTCTTGCTTAAAGAGTAAAAAGTGTTTTTACTGAGTACATTGCCTGGTGGAATGTGTGGAATAAATTAGCTCAGGTCGAGTTAAATTAGTTAACCTCACTGGATAGTTTGGTTCTCAGATTTGGCTTCCTTAGAGCTTAGACACTGCCACTGGCTGACGCCTGTGTCTTTCTGGAATAGTAGGCCCTGTTCGGGCCTCTTTCAGAGCAGAGTGGCGTAGTTTGTATTCCTCTTGCTTAGAGAGTAAAAAGTGTTTTACTGAGTACATTGCCTGTTGGAATGTGTTGAATAGAATTAAGCTCAGGTTGAGTTCATTAGTTAACCTCACTGGACAATTTGGTTCTCATATATGTCTTCCTTAGAGCTTAGACACTGCCACTAGCTGACGACACGTGTCTTTCTGGAGTTGCAGGCCCTTTTTTGGAGAACATGATGGCGTAAGTTTGTACTCCTCTTGCTGAAAGAGTAAAAAAGTGTTTTTACTGAGTACACTGCTTGTTGGAATGTGTTGAGGTAGACTGTTATGTGGGCACTCTACAGTCTTATCTGCTAGTTAAACTCGGTTTCAGTCAGAACGAGTTCCCATGTTTGTGGGCTCTTGCTTTATCAGCAAGTGAGCTGCTTTAGGTGTGTGGCCTTCACAGGCCGCCCTTTAAGCTATTCCCCCCCACATCTAAGTGTCTTTTAAGCAGATTAAGCATGTAGTTGTTTGGCCTTTTTCAAGGCTGCTGTGATATATTCTACACAATGTAGAATTACGTCATGTTGCAGGCCCTTCCTGGGCCTCCATGATTTTGTGCCTACAGTATGGTTTATCTGTTAGGTTGAGCCCAGCACTCCCCTCGTTTAGAGGGTTGTTCTGCATAGTACTTAGCTCCCTAAGTCTGGTCAGTGGTTGAAGGCCTCTCTGAGGCCTCCCTGTTGAAGATCAGCCCCTAGGCTGGTTGTACTGCCCTTGTTTGGGTCCCTTTAGAGTGTACAGCCTCCTCAGTGCAAAAATCAAGTGCTGAGTAGATCCTAGGATTGAACAGAGTGTTACTCCCCTCATTGGTAAGGGTAAAAAGCGCTAAGCTGAGTCCTGCTCTCCAGGATGCCCGTCTCTACGTTCTGGTCTGAGTTGGTTACTGCCTCTTTTGCAGTCCCTCTAACTGGATATCTTCTCTGACGAATGTGAATTGAGACTCTGTGATCAGACAGGTCATTGGCCCAGAATAGGTCATTTTAATTAGACCAGGTCGGCCTCCCTGGTGGCATTCAGGGTTGACTTTGTTCCCCTGACAAGTGACTGGCTAGGGTTCCTTCAGGCCCCCTGTCTACATTCCCTTAGAGGTTTCTTTGAAAAGAAGTTGGTCCCAGAAGCCTTTGAGCGGCCTTGGTAGGCCTTCTGTGGAAGGCCCCTTTGAGGCTTATAGCTTGGGCTGTTGGCCATAGGGTCTATGTATGACCCATAGGAGGAGTGGTTCTGGCATTTCAGTTGAAACTGCTAGTTTCAACATTTGTCTAGCCATTTTTTGGCATGCACTCCCCTCAAGCATGGCGGCGTGGGTATATCTTTCCCCATAGCGTGTTCAAATGCAGTGTTGAGTTCCCTTTCGAAAGGGAACATCTCAGGTTACATATGTAACAATGGTTCCCTGAGAACAGGGAACGAGACACTGCATTACCTGCCATACATCGGGGTTGCCTGCTGAGCAGTCCCTTCAGATGATAAGATACTGACTGCTTCTCTAGGCGCTCCTTTATACTTCCGGGTCGCGTCTACTATGATGTCATAGGCTGTCACCGGCCAATAGGATTGGTGAGATTTGATAATTGCTTTCAGACACTGGTTCACGTGATGACGTTCCCCATAGCGTGTTCAAACGCAGTGTTGAGTTCCCTTTTCGAAAGGGAACTTGTTTATGATAACTGTTTATTAAGGAAAACAGGACAACTGGTTTTTGTAAAAGTGTTTAATAAGATAATAGCTCATTAAAAAAGACAAGACAACTGTTTTTGTAAAAGTACTTTAATAAGAATGTAGTTTATAAAGGAAAGAGACAAAACACTTAATTGTTGTAAAAGCTTTATTAAGAAAATGTTTATAAAGAAAGACACTACAACTGTTGTTTTAAGATTTTAATAAAGCATGCTAGTAGAATAGTAAGGATGTACATAACATGTATTAGTAAGAAAGGCAGTTATTACCACTGAAGGATGTCCTGAAGAGGAAGCACAGGACACAGCAAAGGAGAAGAGTCCGAGAACAAAGAACAAACAAAGGCCTTTATATATAGACTCAGATGAGGGGAATACCAAAGAAGATGACTTCAAGAGGTCAGATAGTCTATAAAAGGCTGGAACATGAAGGGAAGAGCAGAGGCTGCTTCGCACCTGAGGCTGCTTCCCTGACACCAGAACCAACACTGATGATGCCTCCATCACTGATATTGCCTTGACTGAAGAACTTTTTGATATTTATACTTTATTTAATTACTTGTATAGAATGTTTGTACAATATATATATAATGCTAGAAATACTATTGTAATAAATAAATGAACATAACTTTATAACTAAACTCGGCCTCGTGGCATTAATTTAAGTCGTTGAGCCTGAATCAGACAGTCTTCTGTCTGATTGTAAGTATCTTAAAATGCTTATAAATTAGATCAGATTTGACTTACTTACCTAAACTGAGAATAATAAAGAATAAGGTAAAGGTGTTTAGAGACATACCATAAAACATGGCGCCCAATGTGACCGGGGCAGATTGATCATCAATTACTGGCCAGGATTGATGACCAAATTGCTCGACAGCTGGCTTAATACTCGCTTGTATGTTTAATATTTAGAGCATGAGATAAGAAGTTACTGAGGAAAAACTATATCCTGTAAGACCCCAAAAGAATAGAATAATTCTAAGACGAATTATTTGATTCGACCCAGAAAGGGTTGAATGCGTGCATGAAAAAGAATAAACCGTACAAGCTAAGAGGGTTGTAAAGTTTATTTAGCCAATAGATGTGAGATAAGATCTCATATGGCAGGTCTCAGAGAGGCTAGAATAGCAAAAGAGACAGGGCTTTCTGTCAGGAGAGGGACGCCTCACTAACAGAAAGCTAGACTCTTTATTCAAGTTTATACGAATAATATGCTTGAATGAGAGAAAAGTAGCTTTAAAAGCGAAAACGTTGATTAAAGAAACTGAATTGGGTAAGCTGATCCTTTGGATCCCATCCAAATTGAGTTAGAGAAAGAGCAAAATACTTAAAAGTAAGTTAAAAGTAGATAATAGGACTTAGGAGCTAAACATTTTTGAAATAGGTGAAGAATAGGTGAAATGGTAAATGTAGGATGACTACAGTTTAATATGGAAAATAAGAAATAAAAATACACTGTGTGTATATTAGAGAGATAAAGAGAGTTCAGGAAGAAATATGAGAGATGTATATTGTTAAAAGTATCACAACATTATAATAAGATACTGAAAATTTACTAGAATATATGAAAGAGAAAATATAAAATATTATTGGGATAGATAGAAGATCCATATTATCCTGGAAAAAAAATGAGAAAAGCTTAAAATGAAAGGATTGTTGGCAAAATTAAATAGAAATAAATAGATGGTAGCCAAGTGATAATGAAACGGGCAAGCCTGGGGCAAAAAATGTTAGGTGTGCGAGTGTTTTCAGAGAAAGGGCCCTCATTTATAAAAAGCGTGCATATACACAGATTAAATCTAAGAGTGTGTGTACGTTTAAATCGACAACACTCGTATGTCTAAAAACTTTCTTTGATGTGGAAAAGTGCTTAGAGTCTGAGCAGATGTATGCATTTTCCTTCTCAAAGTACAGCAGGTTTTTGGAAATCTAAGTAATAGCTTTCACACCTGAAAGAGAGGCATTTGCGTGTTTTTATGAATCACACGTACGCACGGATGAGAAATGATCGTAAGATCAAAAATAGGACCATTTATACACAACATTTAAAAACGAGGCCCATAGAATCTGTGTATATTTTTGAGAGGAGCGACAGTGCAGGCAAGATCTGGTTTCTGTTAACTGAGCTAAAGCAAAAGCCTACTGTTAGGAAGGATTGCTGTGAAGAAGCTTTGTGTGCAGAGCAAGTTTAAAGTTTGAAACTATAACCGCAATAATAACTGCGCCCTCCAGAAGCTTGCGTTCTGCAAGTGAACGGCGTCTTGTGGTGCCATCCCAAAGGGGCACAAAATCACTCTCACGGACCTTCTCCTGGTCTGTTCCTGGTTGGTGGAATGACCTACCACACTCTATCCAAGCAGCTGAGTCTTTAGCCATTTTCAAAAAACTGCTAAAGACATATCTTTTTCGTCAACACTTGACCCAGTAATATAGCATTTTTTTTTATTTTTTTATTCGTTTTACTTTTCTTTTTTTCGATTTTTCTATTCTTTCTCCATATATTTGCGTACATATTTATATAAAAAAATAAAATAAAAAAAAAAACAACCTAGCTACGAGCACTTTACTGATGAAACTGTGACTTGACACAGCACTTACATACTGTTGTACTCATGTTGATTTGATTGCTTCTACTATTCTCATTTGTAAGTCGCTTTGGAGAAAAGCGTCTGCTAAATGACTAAATGTAAATGTAAACTGTGATAAGACAAGAAAAGTAGAAAGTAAGTAAAACTAAGAGGCAAATAGGATAGATACATTTAACTTTAATTGGGACAAGACAATTTAAACATCCAGTAAAATTTGTAGGCTAATTGATGCATAACCTATATGAAATTACAGACATAGCTGAAAGAAAATTGTTAAACAGTAAGTCTGTTAAAAATTACAAATTAGAGAAAACAATAGAACAAATCTAACAAATAAAAGTGATAAGCAGGAAATAAGCAGCTAGGATCATTTCAGCCCGTCCGCAACCTGTAAAAATGCCTGCAGTGAGAAGAGATTTACAACAGTTGCTGTGAGACAGTTGTGATAGTTAGAGCTTAAATTACTCTTTATAACATATAGAGAGCAAAAAATAGTGAATCACATAATAGTATACTAAAAGTCAGCATTTATAGAATATTAGAAGAGACTGTGATTAAATGTGATTGTATGGAGAAAAAATATATATAGTTGAAACAGGAGAAAATAAGTGTAAAATGTGAAAGAGATTAAAATTAAATAAAGGCAAAAAGACTTGAAGAGGAAAATAGAAAATGTTGATGAAAGTGGGACAAGTTGTCCCAAAAAGAAATTTAAATCGAGCGTAGCATTAGTTCAGTCAGGCCACGTAGGCATAGTGCTGCGACCAGCTGACGCGGTCGGCTGTCAAATCGCTCCAATCACTACCATTCTCCTATTAGACACGGGACATATATACGTGGCATTACTGCTCGGTAAGTATGCTTAAACTGCTTGCAACCCTCCCTCCCTCCTCATTATAAGCATGAGCATATTACTGTGCACCTTCTGGTTGTCGTCTTCTTTTGTTTCAGATAACTAAGGCTTTCAAGTCCCGGCTGGCATGGACCTCACTGCTGAGAGACACTCATCCTCATAACCAAGCTACAGTATAGACGTCCCACTGCCAAAATAGTACGCCATTACCATGTTCGCTTTTAAAGACATTACTAAGTGTCTTAATTGCCTATGTATTTCCAAGCTGATGGTTCCGGGGGGTTAATGTTAAAGCTCTTGTATGTTCAATTAATTCTGGAGCAAGAACCCCCATAAGGAACCATGCCGCCAAAGATAAATTGTGTTTCAATAAACTCAAGTAACTTGCCAAAGTGGTCCTGTCTGAACTAGCAAAAAGAAAAGATTAATTAGTTGCAGAGCATTACGCAGCTTGAGAAGTGATTTAAGACTGAAATAAGGTGTACAGGATGATTGCAATTAGAGAATAATAAACAAATGATAATAATAGCTGAATAAAAATAATACAATTTAGAACAAGTAGTCAAAGAAGATTACTAAAAAAGGAAAAATTAGAGGACTAAGAGGACTTATAAAATCGATCAAGTCTAAAAACTTAGAAAGAGAAGAGTCTCAGAGAGCAGAAAAACAGATAAACCAGAGATATTAAGATTTACGATAACCCCAGACACTAAGAGTTTAGTGAGAGCAGAATAAGAGAACAGAAAAGTGTGAAGAGATCACATTACAAAATAAGAAAGAAGAATGTCAAAGTAATTACAGTAACTCATCAGATTCAAAATACTGATTTGAAACAGAGAATAAGGGAACAAGAAATTAAAGTCCTGTATTAAAGAAGTGAAGTGAAACACATAAGAAGTGGAATAAAAAAGTTATTCCTGAATGAGAATTTAACTTGTAGGTGAATAAGAACTACTAGTTAATTAGCCTACATTACCTTTACAGACAACTAAAAAGCAAGGGTTGTGTCACGTTTCCACCCACTGCTGTTTCCTTCCACTCCCCACCAGAGGTCTACTGTTCACCATTAAGACTTTTTCATTGCACACACGCAGTCACTTCACTCTGGACTACATTTCCCATAATTCCCCAGCTAGGCACTAATCACACATTCACTCCTGTTTCCTATCAGTGACTCTTTATAAGCTGCACTCAGACACACACACATTGCTGAGTATTGTTTAGCTTTTGATTGTGCCTTATATTTGACCTTGTCTCCTTGTTCCTTGCCTGTGTTTTTGACCCTGGACTGATTCCTTGTTTATGCCTTGACCATTGCCTGTTTTTGGACTACTCTTTGCTTTGCCTCCTCTCATCCTGTTTGCTGGTGTTTGACCTCCTGCCTGTTTGACTACGCTCTCTTTTATTAAAGCTTGCATTTGGATCTACCACCTTGTCGTCTCGATTCCCATCGTTACAGAATACTCAGCCATTACCAAGATCCAGCAGCTTTTTGAGCATTCCCAGTTCAACTATGGATCTAGTCAACCAGCTACTAGATCTTCAACAGGGAGAGCTATCAATTGAGGATTATGTCCACCAATTCTGTGAGTTGTCTTTTCTGGTTCCTTTTGATGATGTGATTTTGAAGGACATTTTTTTTTTTTTTTTTTTTTTTTTTTTGGACCTAATGAACCATTAAGATCCTGGTTTCCTAAAGGAACATTAAATTCCACTCTGAGAGACTTTATGGACTGTGCTTTAATGTTGTGTGGTTCACCGTTTACTGTGGAGAAAGCTCCAGCAGCAGCAGAGCTTGTACCATCACAAATTTCTATGCCCTCCAGTCTGGTTATTGTAACCCCGAAACTCTCTGTACTCTCAAATCCAGTAATTCCCTCAACAATTCCTGATCACATAATGGTGGCCACATCGGATTCCGTTCCTGTATTTGCGACCCATTCCAGAGCCTCGTCTCATCAGATCTTTCAGAGCCTCGTCTCGTCTCATCAGATCTTTCAGAGCCTCGTCTCGTCTCATCAGATCTTTCAGAGCCTCGTCTCGTCTCATCAGATCTTTCAGAGCCTCGTCTCGTCTCATCAGATCTTTCAGAGCCTCGTCTCGTCTCATCAGATCTTTCAGAGCCTCGTCTCGTCTCATCAGATCTTTCAGAGCCTCGTCTCGTCTCATCAGATCTTTCAGAGCCTCGTCTCGTCTCATCAGATCTTCCAGAGCCTCGTCTCGTCTCATCAGATCTTCCGGAGCCTCGTCTCATCTCGGTAGACCTTCCAGAACCTCTCCACGTCTTGCCTACCATCCCTGAGTCATGACCTATGGCATTTGGCGTTCCAGAACCCTGCTCTGTTCTGTTAGGGGAAACCATCATCAAGCGTCAGAGATTGGCATCCAGCGTGGAGGATCCACCGCTGGTGTCAATACGCACAGCTTGTATCCCCAAACCTACTCATATTAGCCCTGTGCTTTACGCATCTTCCTGCTCTATAGTTCCCATACCTGAGCCAGTTCACAAGCTGGCTGCCACGCCTGAGCCCTCAGCCAAGCTGGCTGCCACGCCTGAGCCCTCAGCCAAGCTGGCTGCCACGCCTGAGCCCTCAGCCAAGCTGGCTGCCACGCCTGAGCCCTCAGCCAAGATGGCTGCCACGCCTGAGCCCTCAGCCAAGATGGCTGCCACGCCTGATCCCTCAGCCAAGATGGCTGCCACGCCTGAGCCCTCAGCCAAGATGGCTGCCACGCCTGAGCCCTCAGCCAAGATGGCTGCCACGCCTGAGCCCTCAGCCAAGATGGCTGCCACGCCTGAGATTGCAGCGCTGGCTATTATGGCCACAGCCATTTGGGGTGTGTGGGCTGCGCACACATCGGCTCCAGTCCATGAACCCACTCCAGCCCATGAGTCCCCTCCAGAGCCCGCTCCAGTCCATGAAACTATTCCAGAGCCTGCCTCAACCCAAGAATCAGCTCCAGAATCCACCTCAGGCCATGAGTCCACTCCAGATACAACCACAGAGATCGTCCCTGAGTTCCCTGTCCGGCCTGATGTGACCACGGAGATCGCCCCTGAGTTCCCTGTCTGCCTCGACACGACCGTAGAGGTCGTACCAGAACTGTTTGTTTGCCTCAAAGCGACCGCAGAGGTTGTCCCTGAACTTCCTGCCTGTATCAATGTGACTACAGAGGTGGCTTCTGGGGTTCCTGTCTGCCTCGACATGACCGCAGAAGCCACCTCTGTAGTCACATTGATACAGATCCCTGGAGGACTTTTCTTAGCTCCCTGCCTGTCCAGTTATGGCCCTAGTGGCCAATGCTAACCTCTCTGTGCTTCATGTTTCAGTTTCTTTTGTTCAGCCATGTTGGTTCCCAGTGTTACCAGATCTGCTGTGGTGGTCATCTGCTTCACCGAAGGGGTCTTCAAACCCGTCTGCGCTGCTGTGGTGATCGTCCGCTCTGCCGTGGGGGTCTTCAAACCCGTCTGCGCTGCAGTGGTGGTCCTTATGTTGTGAATACTTTTAATCGCAGGTGAAAATAAAGAGTGTGTCATGTTAATATTGTTAAAATTGTTGTACCTGTGAGTGTCTCCATCTGACTCAAAGTGCTTCATTTTTGACTGCTTGTTTAACTCTGACACTTTGAAGAATCTGTCCACCAAATAATCACATTCACCTGTTTCTGCCCAAGCTGATCTCAGAAATTTGATCAATAAGTATCCTACATTATTTAATGATTTTCCCACAACTACGCATGTCATAGAACATGACATTGATGTCGGTTCACATGCCCCTGTTAAGAAAATGCTTACAGAGTTAATCCCGTCAAAAGGAATCTCATGAAACAGGAAACCCACTATCTGTTAGAATATGGTTTAGCAGTTCCCAGTAGTAGTCCCTGGTGTTCACCGTGTTTGTTAGTCCCCAAGTCTGATGGCACATCCAGATTTTGCACCAATTATAGGAAAGTTAATGCCGTAACTAAACCTGATAAAATATATAATAAAGTAGTCAACGTGACTACAATGGTTTAACCTTAATATTATGAAGCGACAAGAATACTTTTTGTGCACAAAAACAAAACAAAAATAACAACTTTATTCAACAAATTCGTCTGTCCCCTGTCATACTGCTACGCTATTTTCATTGCAGAGCGGGCTCAGTATTGGCCTATTGACTATATTATCGATGTCTTTAATACCTTTCTGGACCTCAAAAGGTGCAATGTTTCGTTGCTGCCTATGTGTGGATCAGATAACCTCAGATTTCATAAAAAATATCTTAATTTCTGTTCTGAAGACAAACAAAGGTCTTATGGGTTTGGGATGACATGAGGGTGAGTACTTAATGACAGAAATTTCATTTTTGGGTGAACTAACCCTTTAACTGAAGTGTATGATATATTGATGATTTTAAGAATTAATCACATAATTGTCAGATTGTGCTTGACTGCACATGTCCACAATCTCCTCCAACCACCTACAAAGGCAAAGAACTGTCAGTATTCTCTCTCATTGATGCATTCCTGCTTTGACTGTCATACTCACCTACCTGTTTACCATACCTGCCACAATCAATAAACTCATATTCATTTCTACATCATTGGGAGTCTGTGTTCCGTAACAGAAGACCAGACCCTCTTACCGTTTGAATATGAGTGCACCTGATCCATTCCAGGAGGTCATGGACGCTCTCAAGCAAGCACTCACGGGCACCACTTCCGCATCACCCGTCACCGTCACTCCTTCACCGCCAGTGGTATCCAGTCCCGTGGCCACACCAGCGCCCTACTCTGGCTCGGCGGAGGATTGTGACGGATTCCTCCTTCAGTGTTCGCTGGCCCTGGAGATGCAGTCGCACTGGTTCACCAACAAGAGATCCAAAATAGCCTTCATAATCACCCTGCTGAGGGGAAGAGCGCTCCACTGGGCTCAGACCATCTGGAAACAAAATGCAATTGTCACACAAACACTGGATAATTTCATCACTCACTTTCGTGAAGTTTTTGGGGTTCCTGATGGCGATTCTTCTGTTGGTGAGCAACTATATCATCTTTCTCAAGGAAAAATGTCCGTTTCTGATTATGCTCTTCAGTTTAGAACCCTAGCAGCGGCCAGTGGTTGGAATGAGCGCTCTCTCCTCACCACCTACCGGCGAGTGAGAATGGGTGAGTGTCATCCATTCAGTGTCTGTTAATACCAAGCCACTTACCACTGAAGTTATTCTTATTGCCTCACATGTCTCCCTTCCAGTGCACGCACTCCTCGACTCTGGGTCAGCTGGAAACTTAATCTCCAAATCAATACATCATGGTTGTTTAAACCAATGAGCAATAAGCTGTGTCATCAGCAAGTCGTTTCCCACTGTGCTTTTGATCAGCGCAGTCGGTGGAGAGCAACTGCGCCTGACAGCAGAATCCGATGCAGCCACATCGCTGTTGCAAGACTTTTTTGACGCACGCCGGCATGACATCGGAGCAAGCCGGACCACACTCGGACACATTTCTAACTGGCATGCATCTCGCGGTAAGCACCGGTGATCGGTTCTGCGCAGATTTTGCTCATCTCAAACGAGCCTAGGCAGCTGACTCATGTTGCCTCGCTGCCCTGTCAGGCGATAGGCTTGTTTGAGATTCATCGGCACTGCACAGACCGATCGGCGTATGACATCAAAGTTCCACAAGAGCGATTCAAAAGCGTAAGGAGTCGTTAGGCTTGCTTGACTTCATGTGGCACCACAAAGATCAGCTGCAGCCTGACAAATGCAGTGCATTCTGGTTAGAAAATTTGTCCAACTTTGATCGGCGCTGCAGTCGTTTTACGATCACATGTGCCATCAAAGTACTGCGAGAGCAAAACGAGACCAGCTGCCTAGGTCAGGTGCTGCAGTTGCTCAAAATCGGCTGCGAAAGCCTTGATAATGACACACTTTATTCTCATTGATAAGACTCTGTGATGACAAGGACGATGTGTATTGCGTGTTTTTTCTTAGAAAAGTTCCTGTATTTAACCAGTCTTGATATTGAATATCTGATATTCAAAACATGGGAATTTCAATCGCATCCACTTCTTTGGCTACAATCAACACAAAAATCACGTGGTCTGCCATGAATGACATTGGTTCAGCACACTACAGAAAGCACGAAGTGTCTGACCTGACGGACGTCTCTGTACTCCTCCCCCTCCCCACTCCTAGTGTAGTTCATCTCGATCAAGCCTGTTTGCTCTCCAATCACTCTTGCGGTACTATGATGCCATACGCCAATCGGTCTGTGCAGCACCGATGCATCTCAAACAAGTCTGATGACTTAGAAGGCAGCGTTTGTGCATGAAGGTACCTCACGAAACGGACAGACTTCTAAGGCCGCGTAATGATTTAATGATAGATAAAACAGAGCGCTTTGATGACAACAAATTGGATATTCAATTACTACAATACTAACTTCTTGCTAGAAATGTCATCAAAAGTGGGGAATGTTGGTCCAAATGTACAATTTATACACAAACTGACCACCAACCTCAAATTTCAGATGCCATCTTTATTTTTTAGCTCAACAGTCAGGTGATGAGACGCGCAGGATTGTGGGATCTGAAAAGCAGTGAAGGACACATCTATGCTGCCTTCAAAAATCGATCAGATGAAGGTATCTCAGGTATCATTGGATTCAGACGTGCCTTGTTACCTTCCTACCTCCTTATCCTGCCTGCAGAGGCAGCATTTTTCAGTTTTTGGATGCAAACACAATCTAAGACATGTCATTAAAAAAATCTGTTGGCAAGAAAACAAGGTATGAAAGATTAAATTTTGCAATGTATCAAAGCAACAAGATTATATTTGAGAATAAAATTAAGTAACAAATTATTTATTTATTTATTTATTATTTTTAGTTAGTAAGGGTAGTCCTTCTGCACTCCAGTTCAGTTGGTGGCGGTAATGCACCTAAAGCTGGCTTGCCAACCGCCAATAAACAAGAAGAAGATGAACACGCTGCACCAAGTGGCAGGTAATCTCAGCCTCAGACGTCATGCCCACGGACCACTGACTGAAGTTCTGCTGCATATGGCACACTTAACTGGAAACACTTCAGGATTTTTTAAGTCGTCATCTGGTTGATTGTCATGTCTGGGACATGCGTGTGTCATGTTCTTTAATGGTCCGCGTGGAAACAAATGCTGTGACAACAAACTTCCTTGTGGAATAAGAACACTGTCGCGTTTACAACTGTGACAATGAGCGCTTACCAGGATTAACTAAACGCTGGATTTTCAAAAGTATGTGAAGTTTGTGGCTTCACTGTTGCAGTAAACTTGCATCACATTCTTGAATGAATAATTTATTAGATGCACGCCGGTCTGTTATTGTAGAGACATCAACTTGACATTTTCACGCTAATAAACATGACACGGAACAAAACGAACTGTGCAATAGAGTCCAGACCTTCTGCCATCAGTCTGAAGTTCTGGCTATGCGAGACTAGGTGGCAGGTGGCAACACTGTGTTGTGACTGAGGACAAAATGGAGTAGAGTCCAGAAGTGATCTGGATTTGGAGGACGTAGATGGCGGGGGAAATGAAAGAAACAAAAGTAGTAAGTGGACTTTAGTAGAAAAGTGGAAAAGAAGAAAAGATTGGAGCCAAACATCAGGAACAGAAAGTGAGAGAGAATGTCATCAGCTGAGAGCAAGAAAGGAGGAGTTGGGTAAGGTATTGATGAAGTTTATGTAAGAAGAAGCAAGTAATTTCAATCCTTTGAAATTGTCTAAATCACTGAAGGAAATGTAGGAAATATTGAAAGTGCTAAGATGTTGCAAGATGGTGAAACGTCTCAGGTTACGCATGTAACCATGGTTCCCTGAGAACAGGGAATGAGACACTGTGTTGAAACGCTATGGGGAACACTTCCGCGTGAACCGGTGTCTGAAACACTTATCAAATCATGGCAATCGTATTGGCCGGAGACAACCTATGACGTCACTACTAGTGTGACCCGAATGCACATAAGGGGCACCTAGAGAACAAGTCATCCACTTATCGTCTGAAAGGACTGTTCAGCAGGCAATTTCAACTGAAATGCCAAAATCACTCCTCCTACGGGTCATGAATAGGCTGCAGCATTGTGACAGCATTTCCTACGGCCACAACCCAAGCTATAAGCCTCAAAGAGGCCTCCAGAAATATCTAGAGGCCTACCAAGGCCGCTCAAAGGCTTGGAACCAACTTCAAACAGAAGGGGTCCCTTTAAGGGAATGTGGCCAGGGAGCCAAAAAGGAGCCCCGGCCAGTCACTTCTCAGGGCGGACCTGGTCCTACTTTAGTAGTAACCTAGTCTGGCCAGCAACCTGTCTGTTAACTAGACAGAGTCTCTGAAACACCTGCCTCCAGAGGAGGCATCCAGAAAGAGGGACTGCAAACTGGCAGTAACCAACTCAGACTGGATTATAGAGAGGGGCATCCTGGGGAGCAGGACTCAGCATAGCCCTTGCAATCGAGGGGAGTTACTCTGCTCAACCTAGGATCTACAGAGCGCTTCTTAATCGAGGCACTCTGGAGGCTGAGTACTCTACATAGTGTCCCTAATGAGAGGCATACCTCCAGCTCCAACAGGAGCTGATCTACCAAGGGAGTTCTTAATAAAAGAATCTCTTAAACATTTCAGACCAATTCAGGGGCGAGGTCCTCTATATGACGATCTACTCGAGAGGGGAGTACCTACAGCCTAAAATACTGATCTTACAGAGTGGTCTCACAAGAGACCTTCGACCTTCTGACCAGACCTCGGGAGCGCAGGACTTTAAGAACGACCCTCAATGCGAGGGGAGTACAAACTAGACTCAACCGAGACAAGTACTGACCAAGCTCAACACAAGTAC
This sequence comes from Ctenopharyngodon idella, assembly GCF_019924925.1. Taxonomy (NCBI): domain Eukaryota; kingdom Metazoa; phylum Chordata; class Actinopteri; order Cypriniformes; family Xenocyprididae; genus Ctenopharyngodon; species Ctenopharyngodon idella. The sequence continues at coordinate 24,512,746 of NC_067220.1, forward strand.
CAGGAAGGCTCCAGAAGAGTCTACACTCTGATATAACTCTAGGGAGTAAGGATGCTCTTTTAGCTGGAAGTGCTAAAGGCCTACTCGACCCAGAGGATCACCTTCAAGGTGGCCCGCTCGAGGGCCAAACACTTGGTAGCAGATCTAGAACTCTAGGGCTAGTATCAGGGAGGCTCCACTGGAGCCTAAACTACCTGATAACCATCTGCTCAATTCTAGGGAGCTAGGTCACAGGACCTAGCTCAACCCAGAATACTCGTTCGCATTGCCATCATGAGCAGTGTACTCAGCATATCTCTTTCTACCCTTAAAACAAGGGGAGTACAAATCTATGCGACCGGACTGATGAGGAGGCCTCAATTATGCTACTACTCTAGCATAACACGGCCACAGGCCCGGGGCTAATGCTTGAGCTCTAAGGGAGCATGCTCAACCTGCCATGAAAGGAGGTAGTACTCGATACGCTCGACCTGAGCATCACTGTTGTTAGGCACATATGGGGCACAGAGCTCTGGAAGCGAAGTGAGCTAAACCCGGGAAAGGCTCAAGTGTGAAAGCCAGAGCAAAAAACTCCAAGACGAGAATAAACGTCTGAGCTCAGCTCTGGAGGAATGAAGGCCTCAACAGGAAGAAATTCCACAGGAGGGGCCTGCAACACTTGACCCCGCGACTTGATAATAATCAAGGAGCTTTTGGTGGAGAGACTGCTCTAAGCTTGAACTAGACATAGCTACTACCAAAGCTCTAGAAAGCAGAGACTTCAGCATAGTGCTTTCCACTCTCTAAACCAGAGGAAGTCTAACAACGCTCAAGGACAACCACAGGGGAGGCTTTCAACGAAAGCCTACAACACCTGGTTATTTGTCTGTGCCTAACACCACTAAGGAACTGTAGCTCAGCTTATCACTTTTACTCTAGTATCAAGAGAAGTCTCCGCTCAACCTAGGCAGATCAGCTCAACCGCAAGGCCTGGTTTCATAAATGAGCAGCAACAGAGACAATCAAAGTATAACTATAATGGATTTAATAGATGCGAACTATGAATAAATGACTAAAATATAACAAAGGAACATACATAGAATAAAACGAAAGTCAAGAAAACAGCGGTTGATCAAAGAAATGGCAAATTACAAACAGTTAAAACCTTTGAGAGCCAGCAAGGAAACTCAAAACTTACAGGGTTCTTCGGTGGGATTTTAAAACAAGGTTTTAACTTAAGAGTAAGATAGCCAGAAAATAAGAAAGGAAAGGTCCGTCTTGTAGGTAATGAAGAGTGAAGGCTTTGGGTGAAGGCGACGGATGAAGGAGATTCAACAACGATGAGAGACGTGTGTCGGTGTCTTTTAAAGACAAACAAGCCAAAACACCTCCTTGGATGCGCCAGCCAATGGCGAGGGTGCAATTTTGGCGGGCAAACTTTTTCTTTGTCTCCATTTACGACCTAATTTGCATAGTATCTGGAGTGTCAGATCTGAGTACATTTTCTTCAAAGTACTATTAAAAATAGAAAAATGCATTTTACAGTAACGTAACATACCTTGTTAATTAAAACATTCCGAGAGGTTTCAAACAAAACTAAACATGATAGGTGGAAATACATTAAGAAAGAGATACAGTGTTATACTTGAATATAACGTTTAGAGTAAAACTAACACAACTACAGTCGTAACTAAGCTTATATAATATGGGTACATGCATACACACTGAACTGAAAACAAGGGTATACTTTGGCATAGTCATATTTTGAGGCTAAATGTAAATACATTCTCCATGCGTGTGTGTGTGTGTGTGTGTGTGTGTCTGTATGTGCGTGTGTGATGTGTATTGGGGTTTTGGCCAGTGTCTGTGGGCCACATGGCCATTAGCCCAACATGGGGTGAACAAGGGTGACTCTTGAAGTCACCGGAGCTGGTGAGAATGTCTTCTGCTTAGCTTCAATGAGGCAACAAAGATGCCAATGGGGCAATCTGATCCAGACCTGGGGCCGATTCATGATTTACATGCAAAGTTCAAAAAGATGTGTATTGGGGTTTTGGCCAGTGTCTGTGGGCCACATGGCCATTAGCCCAACATGGGGTGAACAAGGGTGACTCTTGAAGTCACCGGAGCTGGTGAGAATGTCTTCTGCTTAGCTTCAATGAGGCAACAAAGATGCCAATGGGGCAATCTGATCCAGACCTGGGGCCGATTCATGATTTACATGCAAAGTTCAAAAAGATGTGTATTGGGGTTTTGGCCAGTGTCTGTGGGCCACATGGCCATTAGCCCAACATGGGGTGAACAAGGGTGACTCTTGATGTCACCGGAGCTGGTGAGAATGTCTTCTGCTTAGCTTCAATGAGGCAACAAAGATGCCAATGGGGCAATCTGATCCAGACCTGGGGCCGATTCATGATTTACATGCAAAGTTCAAAAAGATGTGTATTGGGGTTTTGGCCAGTGTCTGTGGGCCACATGGCCATTAGCCCAACATGGGGTGAACAAGGGTGACTCTTGAAGTCACCGGAGCTGGTGAGAATGTCTTCTGCTTAGCTTCAATGAGGCAACAAAGATGCCAATGGGGCAATCTGATCCAGACCTGGGGCCGATTCATGATTTACATGCAAAGTTCAAAAAGATGTGTATTGGGGTTTTGGCCAGTGTCTGTGGGCCACATGGCCATTAGCCCAACATGGGGTGAACAAGGGTGACTCTTGATGTCACCGGAGCTGGTGAGAATGTCTTCTGCTTAGCTTCAATGAGGCAACAAAGATGCCAATGGGGCAATCTGATCCAGACATGGGGCCGATTCATGATTTACATGCAATGTTCAAAAAGCTAAAAGCATTCTGAAATTTCTAAAGTTGGTTGGCTATCTGATCCTGTGCAGATGCTACATAGGAGTAGCCTACTCTGAGCTACTGCATGCTAGGAGACGGAAAAGCTACAGCAGAATGCCTCTGTCTAAAAAGACGTATTCCTAAAGTACTAGCCTAGGTCAGATATTGGGGCGGCCCAAAAAGAAGGGCCAGAACACACACACTCATGACCTTCCTGGAGCTCAATGGAGTGGACACTTCAGCCTAGCAACTCTGAAGAAATGAGGCCAGCTCACACAACACAGGTGAATTGACCACCTGGAGCTCAGTGGAGCGGTGGCTTCAGCATAACGACTCTCTAAGTGAGAGGAAACCAACACACTCACCACAGGGAATATCATGGTGGCCCTAACACAGGCCAGCTTGAGGACATCAACTACAGTAGGTACCCAACCAGAATAATACTTATACCTCCGTGGAGACCTGAGTTTACTGCCTTTTATCTCTAAGTGGCGCTATAATCACAGACTTTTAAAAAATTAGAAAGTAAATGCGTCAGTTCATTCTATATTAATCTGCCGCCGCTCGTTGAGAGCTGTTGAAGCAGATGAATTCAGTTGAAACACTGTAGTTAAACAAATTCATAATCACAGTGCTGCAATTACAGAACAAATGTAGAACTGAAAATAAATGTAGGCGTTTATTATTTGCATTGAATTTAAGCAAAGTAAATGTTAACACTGTTAGCTCGGTTTTTATGTAGGCCTATAATTAGAAATGCAAGTCAATCGGTTGTCTCTTATACTTTGTTTTCTTTCAGTTTGTAGTAGATTTATTAACTGTAACATTAACACTGAAATAAATGAAACTAAATGATCGTAAAATTAAAACGTCAGGACTTGCTAACCGACTCAGAAGCATTTGTGTTTTTGCTTCTTTATGATATTAAGAATGAAATACAGTAGGTTGTTATGATCTGCATAGTTTTTTTAATTGATAATGAAAATATTTCAAAATAAAAATATAAAACATGCCAGTATAAAAATGCTACATAAATTAGGCTTTGACACCCCGATAATATGGCCTCGTGGACTACACTGCAAGACTTCGGAGCTCATACAGCAACTTCGAGTCCAGGCTTTGTTGGTTTATTATTTGTCACAAATAAAAACGTTTGAAATATACATTGATTCGAAACACTTTTTGGAGCTTTATTATTCAATGTCATTTTTATTAGTAGTAGGCATAAGTAAGATGATAACATTGTACATGCTGTTAACCTATGTTGGCCCTGTAGCGTTTATTGATGCTCTCACTGGACACGGTTCGAAAATATGAGAAATAAGTTTTTTCTAGACGACTAGTTGTTGTTCATTTAAGCAATTAGTCGTCAAATAATTTAATAACTTATAATAACTTAAATATATACTGGAGAGAATACTAAACGATAATGAGCGTTTATTCCGCACTCAAGTGTGCATAAAGCTTGCCATAAAGAACCGGCAAAAGTAATGATTATGAATGTTTAAAAAATAGCAAGGAGAAATTTGAATTGTTTATTAATAAACTAGTGTTTTCTGTGTCACTGTCGGCTGAAAAGATGAAGTTGACGACACTGACTCGCCATCTCTGCAGTAGTGGACGCGCCTAGAGAGAAATGCACATTTCATAAGGATTGCATAATCAGAGATTGGCCTATTTATTTTCCTTTTAAATTGTTTTGTTTAAAAGTAGACATTTAAAGTTTTCTGTAGATATATTTCTCATGTCTGTGAGATTTTCGGTTCATTTATGAGACGCGCTCCAGTTCATGCGCAAGAGATCGTGCCGGCGTTTCCAATGTCCTAATTATATTGTATGCTATATTTGCTTCTTATTTATTAAATCCAGACAATTGGTTGATGAGACATTGATTAAAATTAAGATATAATTTAAACAAAACGACATTCACTTTAAAGAAAGGCTTTACAAAACAAAAATTAAATAAGTGGTCAAAATCGTGTCTGAGCCACTCCTTGATTCCTGACATATTCCCGGCATATTCGCATTAAATATAAATATGAAACCAAATACGTTTTCTTTAATGGCTACAACATGTATAGTATACAGAGAAATTAAAATTAAAATGATTGACATGATTTGACCAGCAGCTGATTGGACAGATATGACCCAAATGTCACATCTTTCCAATCACATGTTATTTATTAAAAAAAAAATAATAATAAATAAATAAAAATAAAAGTTTCAGTGAGGGCCTTTTTTCACGCTTAAGTAAATTTGAAATAATACTAATAATACTAATAACAATAATAATAGTCGGCCCAATCCGGGCCCCTGCACACTGCAGCCCAATCCGCGCCTGACTGCTGCACTCACATTCATTTCTATAGAGTTGGCATGAAGGCGTTCCTCAGTTCATTTTTAGATAATGCCCGACTGACAATCAACACTGCTCAAACATTCTAAACCTCTACAAAACCAGTTGAAACAAACATCACAATATTCATAACTTGACAAAATGGACACATCGAGAGATTTATCCTGAAAGGAACTTCATGTATCATCAGCTGGCTGTCTGACACTCTCCATATGAAAGAGCACGATTCACACCTCTATTGTTCTGCTCCCCTATGATGAAGCTACTGAACTGCCTCACCCAACCCCCCAGACTATCTGTTATAGGAGAGGAGCGTCTCTGACTACTAAAAACAGAGAACTCGCAATTCAGACTTAAATCGCTACTCTAGACATTAGGCTAGCATTATTGTTGATCATGAACAGTGTTGGGCACATTACTTTAAAAAAAGTAATTAGTTACTAGCTACTTCTCTCAAATAGTAGCTAACTTAATAACTTAGTTACATCATTATAAAAGTAACTAATTACCAGGGAAGTAACTATTGCGTTACTTTTTAATTTTTTTCCCAAATATGTCAAATAGCTTGGATGCCCCCAATATTAAACTACTAAATAGAATAAATTATTGTTATAAAACATTGTACACTAATCTACTAATCTACACTATTTTTATTTTGCTGTGGGACAATGTGAGACACCTATCAAATTCAATATATTATTGTAAATATTATCATTATTATAGTGGATCCGCTCTTGCTAACGACATGACATTTCTCTGTACTGCCTAAGCGTTGGTAGCCATTAAAGAAAACGGTAACACTTTAGTATAGGGAATATGTATTCACTATTAACTACGACTTTTCCCTCAATAATCTTCTAATTTACTGCTTATTAATAGTTAGTAAGGTAGTTGTTAAGTTTAGATATTGGGTAGGATTATGAATGTAGAATAAGTTCATGCAGAATAAGGCATTAATATGGGCTTAATAAATACTAATAAACAGCCAATAGCCTAGTAATGTGCATGCTAATAAGCAACTAGTTAAAAGACCCTAAAATAAAGTGTTACCAAGAAAACTTACTTAGTTTCATATTTATGTTTAAATAGGCCTATTATAATGATTTTGTTTTATTATTATTATTTCATCTATTTGATTATGAAAAGTGAACAGCATGAGTAAGAAGGATACATCATAAGATGCGTAATATATCGGGAGACATGGAGAGGGTCAGACATGATTTTGACGACTTCATTAAGTTTTATTTTGTAGATAGTCTTTCTTTAAAGTGAAATTCGTTTTGTAAAAAATTGTATCTTAATTTTAATCAATGTTTCATCTACCAATTGCCTGGATTTAATAAATAAGAAGCAAATATAATCATGACATGGAGGCGCCGGCGCGATCACTTGCGCATGAACTGGAGCGCGTCTTGTAGGCTGAAATGAACCGAAACTCAGCGTATAGGCTGCTTGCTTCACAGACATGAGAAATATATATATAGAAAGCTTGAAATGTCTACTTTTAAATAAAATAATAAAAACGGAAAAAATAGGCCACTCTCTGATTATGTAATCCGAATGAGAGTATTCTCTCTCTAAGCGCGTCCATTATGCGGAGATGATGAGAGTCAGCAATGTCAGCAATGGGGTACAAACTAACGCGGGGTTAGTTGTAACACACGTGGTTTAAATACTTCCACACATGCTAGCATGAAGAAACTTAGCGTATTTACTAGTTGCCATATCGACAATATATAAAGAAAAAATGCGCCAAAATTCAAAAATCTTTGGAAGATATCGCCTATTTGTCTCGTGTTCTGTTAGAGCTGTGAGTGGAGGGAGAGGAGTGTTTTTATTCAGCTCTGTGTTTTTCTGAATGTCTGAATATGTTTCTTCATCTGTTTGACTGTTGACCAGTGCTGTATAGTTGTGTTTTGCAGAGTGTTCATTGTCAAACTACAAAATTATTTAAATTTGAATTTCTAAAAAAAAATGCTATTATTTTATAAGAAAAATATAATTATTGTCTTTTATTGACAAAATATTTTAGTATGTCATGTATATTTTTTAAATTAAGTCAGATAAAATTTTTAGCTGTCATATGGTCATGTTACAATGTGCCCCACCTATGTGGCATGTTGTCACATTTTACTTCCCTTCTTTCAGGGTAAATAAAGAAAAAAGTATACACTGTATTAATGAAACAAAGCCACATATTTGTACCAGACGTGTGAAATTAATGTGGAACAAAAGAAATTCCCTGAACCCTAGGTAGATTTACACAAACTGAGAAAGTCAAAAAGCGTTAGGTTGTGCCCCGCTCTCCCCTATTGTGTATTTCCCTCATCTAAAATGTAAAGATTGATATTTTTTCTAACGTCTGTATTTTCAGGTGTTTTGAAAAATATAGATGATTCAATATATTGGTAATGAATAGGCTTCATATGAGAATTAATATTTCAAGTTCAGATTTCAAATGTCACGCCCATAACGGTGGAAGTTTAATTATTTATTTGCTAGTAGGTATTTTAATATCACAAACATGAATAAACCTTATATGACTGTAAACACTGAACAGTTGTGAAAGAACGTTACTTACATTTCAAAATGCAACAATTGCAGCTTGTTTTGCAAAATGTCGCTTTGCGCCTCCTGGCGGTCATTTCGCAAACGACTTTGAAACGCGACTGGTTTATTTTTGTCGCAGTGACTTTGCCATGGTGGCTAGCGCAGCGGTAATAGGCATTCTGGTTGAGTACCATCTGTACATGAAGCTCAGTGGAGCAGTGGCTTTAAATAACATTTTTAAACAACCCCACATCCTGTTGGAATTTTATTCCAAATCATATATTTAATTCTGCTGGAGGTTTACATTTTTTATTGCGCTGCAACTTTGACATCTCTAAAATACCTTTATCTTTATCTTGTTTTCATAAACAGGCTTTAATAAGTTGGTCACTTATATATAATTATCATTTTTCTCCACATAGCTACTTTATTTGGAATAATACAAATATTAGATATAAAAATAAATCTCTTTTTTTCACAATTGGTTTGATAAAAATATACTTTTAGTCAGTCAACTTTTAGATGATCGTGGTGTTCTTTTTACTTATGAACAATTTATGCAAGAATTCTCTTTTCCAGTCCCCCCAAGAGAATATGCCATTGTGTTTGGTGCAATTCCCGATTGTATTATACCTTTAGTAAAGTCTGGCCCTAAAGGTTCGTTAGACTCTCCTCTTTTTGACAACACTAACTTATTTGTTGACCAAAGTCTTCTCATGTCAAACAAAGACATTCGTTCAATTATTAATAGATCTCAGATTTCTTTACCTGCTTGTGTGAGTTTTTTGAATAACATATTTAGTGATATAGGATGGGAAGAGTTTTGGCTTCTTCGACAAAAATTCTTCTTATCTAATAAAGTTGTTGAAGTCTCTATTAAAATTATCCATAATTGTTATCCGATAAATTATAAACTTGCTAAATTTAACAATAGTATTTCACCCAATTGCTCCTTTTGCCTTCAGTATGAAGAAACAATCAATCACTTGTTTTGGGACTGTACTTACTGTAAAGTCTTCTGGATTGATTTTTCAAATTTTGTTAAAAAATATTTATATCCAAACTTTTGTATAACCCCAAAAATTGTGTTTTTTGGTTATTCTTTGAATTTAGACCCTTCTCAAATGTATTAATTAATTGCTTTATCGTGCTAAATTTTACATTCATAAGTGTAAATTTTCAAAGAAAACTCCCTACTTTTTTATTTTTAGGAAAGATTTTGATGTGTATGTAAACTCTTTAAGAAACTCTAATAATTCTATTGCATGTAAGACTCTTTCATGGTGTAAGTCTTATAAGCTAACATAATTTGCTTTTGGAGTATTGTTTGTAACCCTCATTGTCTCTTGTTCTTACTTTGTCTTTGTAATTGTATTTGTTGTTCTTCTATTGCATTATATATATATATATATATATATATATATATATATATATATATATATATATATATATATATATATATATAAACTATTATTGAATGAGTAATTGTTAGCAGTAAAGCTGTAGTGAGGTTTATTTCAACCGCATGATGTTCATTAAGTATAATGATATAAAACTTGTGCAAGATTAATTGAAGACTGTTTACTGTTCTTTTAGGTGTATTGGTGTATACTCAGTTGAATGATGTTACTGCAACACAAATTATTTGAAATATTTTTATGAGGAAAATTGAGTAGAAATTACTCAAGGGTGCATGTTGAAGACATGTAAAAGCTAACTGGTCAAACAAATTAGATGAGTTCAAAATACTTAGAAGTCTGATGCAAATAGTTGCCTCAATTTTTTTTGAGTAAAACCACGGCAAGATTTTTTACAGTGTTGAAATATAAATGTGAATCCTACTTCAACATGCTGATAACGGTAGGCTATGTCTTAATTTATTTTCTTAATATTTCTCTTGTGGTCCATATACTGTAAGTAGTGAAAAAAAAAAAAGAGAAGTAGTATTTCGTGCAAACAAGTAGTTTTTGAAATAAAGCTGCTTTTCATTAACTGATTATCAGTGTTCGGTCACATTATAGACTGTTAATAATTTTATAGGCCTATTCGTTGTATAAATGTCTTTAAATAATTTTCAGTCAGGAGTAAGCTAATCTATCAAATATTTTATTATCCTCGCAGTGCGTCGGTTATGCGGTGATGCACTGTGAAATTAGCCTATTGAATTGTAGGCTAATATCAATTTAATAAAAGTAGGGCTATCATAATAATAATTTGATATATAAATTGGAAATGCTTAATTCTCTTATATCCATATCTGATGCTTTTGACGATATAGATAGCATTGGGTCAATCGGCTAACCCTACGGAAGCCCTAAACGGCCATGGTTTATTATTTTTTCTATCTTGTTTTGTCGTGATCACGACTTATTTTCTCGTGATCTCGAGATAACAAAAGTTGTTTTGTCGTGATCACGACTTAATTTTCTCGTGATCTCGAGATAACAAAAGTTGTTTTCTCGTGATCACGACTTAATCTCTGCTGTAAATTACACAAAAGTGCCAACAGGTGTCAGTATATTACCAAATATAACTGATGATGTGCTTTAAATATCCGCTTTACTGTATTAGTTCATATTGGCCCAGATTGTACGAGCTTCGGACAGAGAGAGTCTTCGTGATCGCTTTATTTTGTGCAGTATTGTGTGCGTTAAGTAATTAACTTAACTGTTAAATGCTTGAATATGATTATTTTGTTTGAAAGTGTATCTGTTATCGTTCTGAATAGTGCATGACTCACCACAGTTTCACGACCGCAATAGTTCGGTGTGATACTAAACTTATTGCTTATTAAAACTAATTTTGATGTCACTGTATAGTATTCTGTTTGCACCTTATTGTGTATCTTTAAGACGCCATTTTAATCATCGCAGTTTCAGTGTTCGTTTCACTCACTCAATGTATATTGATAAGAAATATGATTTATAGCCTATGTCATTTAATTCAGTGATAGTGTGTAACCTATTTTCTACATTTCTTTGGTGGAAACAACACACATACATAAACACTCTTCTCAAACAGCATCCCAAGATTGTTTTAGCCTATATCAACTGGATTAAAGTTTTGTTTTTTGGAAATCTGGAGTATTGCACCTCTTTTTAATGGAAACTGGAGGAAGACAGTTTAATGATAGTTTAGTGAAGTAAACATTTTGCTGAAATATCCACACGATATAAGAGCGCATGATTTATCCGTTGATCAGATACGCGTGAAAGTTGTGTTCGTTACTATAGCAACAGTAGAATCCGGGTACAGTGTGTTTCAGAATCAATCACTGTAAAAAGAACTTTTATGTCGAGATGACGAGAAAACAACTTTTGTTATCTCGAGATCACGAGAAAATAAGTCGTGATCACGACAAAACAACTTTTGTTATCTCGAGATCACAAGAAAATTAAGTCGTGATCACAACAAAACAAGATAGAAAAAAATAATAATCCATGGCCGTTTAGGGCTTCCGTATAACCCAGCACGGGGGCTTATAGTGCATATTTCAAACGCATAGTGTGAGCAGTCAAGTCACAGCTCAACCATCGGGCCGCATAGTGTGAGCACATAAATCGTGCGCTTTGGCTTTACATCGCACACGATCTAGTCGTACAGTCTGAGTTGGTAACCTTGCTGAACTCGCACAGCAATCGCACAGTGTATGCCCGCCTTTACGCGGCAGGCGCAAACGCACGTATCCGATTCATATCTGATTTATTTCCACATATGAATGAGGCCTGAAACCGATCTGTGAAAATCGGAATCCATGCGCTTTTTTCCCGCTGGCTCATATCCGATCGGTGCCACATGGGAGAAAAAAATCGGAATTGGGTCACTTGAACCATGTAGTGTAAATGGGGCCTTGGACGGCATTTCTCATTAAAAAAAGTGGTTAAGTATTCATACACAGCACAGATCATAATCAGCGAGCATGTTTTTAAATAAAAGTTGTTTTTTTAAATTAAGTTTGAGGAAGCTTGGTGGTGGTGACGTTGATCCGCGACCATGGTGTGCTGTAGTCCGTTTATAGCCTACTGTTAGCTTTTTATAACTGACGACTTTATTTAGGCTTCCATATTATGAGATTAGATTCCCGCCAATAGTATTGTGGTCACGGATCAAAAAATAAGCGTGAATCAAAAATTTAAAAACACATGTAAAAATATATAACACAAACTTAAAAAAATAATGCAAAATGATCAGAATGGCAAAGAACGTGGTCACGGATCAAAATATAATAACCGTGAATCGAAAAGCATCTTTAAAAAAAATAACAAGCATGAATCAAAACTTTGAACACATTAAAAATTATATTGCACAAATCTTAAACTTGTGTTTGTGTCCTTAAAAGTTGTTTTCCTTGCTTTTATTGCTCTGTACTTTGTGCTCTCTTACATTTTCTGCTCATATTTTACTCTTTTGTAGGCTACTCGTGCTGTTTTTCTCTTTGCTCTTCTTTCCATGTCCCGCTCTTGCATTTCCAAATGTTGCAGTTCGAGTTTCATGTAAATTAGGCCGGGCTTAAGCGTCACCATTGGTCCACTAGTTCTAGATTGACAGCTCCTCCTCTAGCCAATCAATCGAAGAGAGGGAGATGACATCACTTCAATGCGACTCATACTGATGCTCACACTCATACAGGGGAAGATAAGTTTAATTTGAAGCTTTACAAGGACTTTCAAGATGTAAAGTTATGCCAAGGATACTACAGGATTTTAAGCCCAGTTTGCAAGTTAACGAGCTCGCCGACAAGTCGGGCTGTGATCGGGGAGAAAAAAAAAAAAAAAATCAGCGAGTGATCGGCGCTCACCAATCTTTATGTGTGAACTACTCAAGGACGCGTCACCGACACCTCGCAGAGGCCAGACAAATATCTAGCATGCTAAATATCTGGAGCTGTCGGCCGACTGGATATCCTGTGGTGTCACATGTCGCGACGCAACAGCCAATGAAATATACACTGAAGTCATTGGAAGCAGCAATAACAATCCATTCCAGTGCTTCCCACACATAGACTTTACTTGGGCGGCCGCCCAGGTATATTAACGATGTGTCTATATTTGTAGACACATTTATGCTTTTATTATTTTTATCCTCTTATACTTTTGTATCCGCCCAAGATAATGAAACCATCCGCGATCGATTAACTAGTGGAAAATCTCCCCTGGCCCTACGCGTTTCATACCTGCTTGTTCTGTGCGCGAGAACGGTTTACTCCCGCTAATTGCCACGTGCGCTGCAGAGATGCGGTGGATATTTCACAAAGAGCGCTGCATGTTGCAAAGTCACAAGGCGGCGCTGTTGAGCGTTCTACACTTCTACAGGCTCGCGCAACAACGCTTCAGACTGCTTCAAAGGGATTCTCAATCAACGAAATGCGCAGATGTATGCCGAACGATTGCTAATGAACTCAAGGACAAATGGATGAATTCACATTATATATTAAGATCAAGGTCATTACATAGGTTTTTAAATGACAAAACACTCACTTGCACATTGTCACGGACAGAAGGGTAGGAGACAACAGGTTTGCAGAAATAACAGTTTATTTCCAAACAGCAAGGAATAACAGAAGTACAGGTAAGTAGGCCTAATGGTTAAATGGATATTTAAGATGGTGAAACAGGAGTGGTAATACAGTCCTTTCTCTTGCAGGTGGATGGTTGAAGGCGAAGTGGTGGAGTGAACTCACGGAGACGGTAAGGAGACACACACACACACACACACACACACACACACAGATACTTCGCACGAAGACTGGGGGGCACGCTGGAACGGTAAGGGCAAGTATTCTCAATGAGCTGGAGCATTGGAAGAGTAGTCCTTGTATCAACGAGACCGGACAGTGTACTGAGGTGAGTACTGTGCTTAAGTATCTGGTGGTGATTGCGTGATGATGGGGATCAGGTGTGTGTGTTAGAACTCTGGTGAGGGAGTGCGCTGTGATTGGCTGATGGAAGAGCCTGGCGGGTCTGTGACACACATATTTGAGAATCGAAATATCAGATAGTTGATGACATGGTGAGAAAAGCAATACATCTGTCATACAGTCTGGCCGGCTGGCCGCGGTGTGTCACGTGACAAGGCGTCGCCTTAAATCTGGGGGGTCAGCCAGAATGTTTTAAACTTATGTGTGAAACGGTTATTTTAATTTTAATTAAATTTAATTCAAAATTTAATCTAATTTTCTCCCAACATCCATTTTCAAATAAAGTCGTTGGGTGACAGTTGTCGTCAGCTCGTGTAGTGTGAACAGCACAGCGATCTGCCAACATTTAAAGTCCTGTAGTGTAAACTTGGCTTTATCTGAACTATGGACAAATAATTCTGCTTTTTTAGATACTCTTTTTATTGTGCAGTCTTGTCATGATTGTTAATCTTTATGTTCATAATATATGGTATTTCAACCCTATCTCACGGCGAATTCGTACTAATTCGTACGAATTAACCAAGTGGCTAAATCGTACGAGCTGGGTCGTACGAATTCGTACGATTTGTTCATTGCATTTAAAACAACCTCGTCAAGGCGAATTCGTACTAATTCGCACGACGTAATTACGTGGTTAAATCGTACTGTATAGTATGATTTCTTGTTCGCGTTGAATAAGCGTGACCCAACTCTCGATTGGAAAGCATCGCGATATTAAACAGCAGTTACACGTGCCACATCTCGGTAAGTAGTTTGTCATATGCTGTCCTAATGTCCTAATATAATGTTCTATATAAGTCCATTATATGTTATGTATTAATCAGATCGGCTCCATAATGCTCGCTGGATTTTATCTGCCATCTCTTACCATGTTTTGTTCCAAAAAGTTGAACATATATCGCTAGATAGGGTGATTAAACGCTAGAGTTAGCGTTAGCTAGCTTCGATCAGTTTATTACGTTCATATTGGTGGAATTATAGAAGTAGTGACCACCACTGTACTTCTATTACTATTTTGAAGTTTTAGCTCAATAACGGCAATGCTTACTATGCTTTTACCATAGTTACTGTGGTAATTGGTAGTATAAGTACAGTTACTGCAGTAACTGTGGCTGTACCTTGATATGTGTAGTAAAAGCACAGTTATTGCAGTAGTTGCCATGCTGTTAATACCTTTTATTTAATATGCAAAAATTGTAATTCAGCATTTTTTTTTTCTACCTTGCAGTTACTTCAGATCCCACACTACTCCATACAGACTTCCTACAACATATTAACCCAACGGCTCTTTTAAGAGCCATCTCTTGCAAATCTCTTGTCTCTCTGACACACACTCACACTCTCTCTCACTCTCTCACTCACACACACACACACACACACACACAGACATACACAGCGACTCTTTCCCCCTCCATTCCTCTTCTCTTCCTTCGCCTCTTTGTCTTTCGACTTTTCTTTGATTATTTCTCTTTCTTTCTCTTCTTCAATATGGCATCTTGTCAAAACTCAGGTTTTGACCAATTATGTCAGGAAGCTGCAATTATTACAAGGGAACTTGAACTCAAAGCTGCCAGTGCTGAACTTGAAGCAGCTACCAAGGAGGCTGAAGAAATTCTACTAACCTTCAACCCTCCACCAGTAATGTTGAATACATTTCATTTCAATTTTTTGTTTTGTTTTCATTTAACTACTTTTTAATTCAAATTAATTTGCTGTATTTTTAGCTGTTAATATATTTAAAAGACCTAGCTTATGATCATCTTAGCATTTTGTTTCAACATGAATTTACAAAAGAAAAAATAAGTCCTCTTTTTTCTAGTTGAAAAAGAAGACCAAACAAGCCTGTAGCACTCGTCTCAGACCAGTCTCTTTTGTAGAGAGGGATGAGTTTGGGCATCTTGTGCCAAAACGGAGAAGGCCAAAACTTACCAAGGCAAACATATCCAAAGGTACATTTGTTATATTTTGCACAATGTATTCTTGCAGCTTATACATGTTTCTCCTCTCATAATGAGTAGCATCATATTTTGTCTGTTCTGTATGTTTCTATTAATCTTAATCTGTTTTTTTTAGCTACAACGATTAATAGTCCAGCTATGTCATCATCTTTGGAGTCTGGGCAAGTAGACATTGATCATGGTGAGTAATGACATGAACACTTTTCAAAATAACTAGTCATGCAGAGTTATTAGTGACTATTTGTTTCATTGTTCTTAGGTGAAATTCCATCACTGCCTTCTCACACTGTTTGGCCAGCAGTTGAAGATATAGGTGTGTATATGTGTATTGTTTAAAGAGTTCTCAGTATAATCACTGCTTTGTAATGATCAGTCTAACCAACTGCCATGAACACTATAATTACTTTAGTTTTTTTCTAATTCAGAAACTCTTCATCAAGAGGTAGAGGATCTGTTGGCTGATACTGGAGACATTCAGGGCCCAAATCCGACTTCCTCAAACACATGGTCAGTTCGCATGGCCCAGACTAAAAAGAAGTGGGCAGCTTTGAGGCCAGAGATGGTGGAATCTTTATTAACAGCTGAGTACACGGAGATCAGACAGTGCCAGCACTGCCAACTGAAGCGATCTGTTATCCGCTGTAAAGACTGTGTTCCTAAACAGCTGTACTGTGCAGACTGCGATATTTTGGCCCATGAAAGGAAACTGCACAACTGAGAGACAGATGTAGAAGGATTCTTTCGGGCCATATCCCCGTCAACTTTGGTGAAGGTGGATATTGACGGCCAATTCCATTTTGAGGAAAAAGGCATGTAATTCAGTTGTTTTAGAATTTATAATACCTTCATGTGAATCTATCATGTGAATTTCCATGTAATCATAATAATAACGCAGCTATGGTATTTTTGGTAAAGGTTGAATTTTCTAGCCTTACTTTTTTTTTCCAGATTGCCTTTTGCCTCTAGAGACACCTGATCAAATTTGCAGCTGTGCCACTGATACCATTGTGGTGTCAGGAGGTAAAAAGGCTATTCTCATTGGAATTGATGGTGAGTCCAGTGTATTTATAAAAAAAAAAAAAAAAAAAATTATTGATTATTTTGTTTTTATACTATACATTATTTCAATAGGTCGCTACAATGTCAGCTTGCCAACCTTCACATGCTCAACATGCCATATGAGCAGAACGACCAGCATCCCACAACTGATCAAGTCTGGTTACTGGCCTGCCACAGCAAGCTGTGAAACGCTGTATAAAATTGATGTGTTTGTGTCATATGACCACATGGAATTGACTGCTCCTGGACTTTCTAGACAGTCCTTCATCAGTTTATTGGAACAGCGGACGGAGTTCTTTGGCCGAGTATTAATTGAATAAACTACTGAATCATTTCCTTTTTTCTTCTTTTCATGTTTGGGAGTGAACAAGGTTTATGTTTTTTTTGTGTTTGTGTTATTTTACAGGATGGAAAGATCTGCACAGATGCTTTTCAAAGAAGTTTTTTCGAATGGAGATACTGCCAGTTTGAAATTGGTCAGCTCTGTGGACTGAAAGTGTTTGACTGTCCAGCCTGTTCTCCATTTATGCTTGCTGTGTCAGTAGATGGTAACAGGAAATTGTATCGCTTCAAAAGAGGGTAGGAAAAATTCTATATCAGTGTGAAAAGCATTAAAAAGATATTTAATGCCAATTAGCTTTTCATTAAATAATTATGTAATTATATTCAAGGGCTGAAGATCATGGTCTGTTCAAGGGTGTCTTTGTCTGTGAGGATGAAGATGTTTCCAAGTTCGTGGACTACATTAATAAGAAGACAAAGCACGTAGGTTGTATTGTTTTGTCATAGTGTTTTCTAAAATTGTATTTCCTGAACAAAAAATAGCAATGGACATATTCATGTAAACACAATAGCAAAATTAAGACCAATGCATTGAATTGTCATATCTTTCTATCTCGCATGGCTTGCAGTAAAGCAAAAATTCAACTAGTGGTCATTTGAAATGTCTGTTGGCATTTTTTCACCCCAAATATTTGCTTAGACATTTGTCCACAAACATCATTTAATACAATGTTGTTGGATCATCACATTTCTTTCACCTCTTGATAGTCCGCTGGAAAAGGTGTCTGTGGATCGAGTCAGTGGACTGCAGCACGGGAGTCCATCCCAAAGAAAATCAACAAGCTGGATGAGGAGGGGATGGAGGTGGCTGTCTGTCGGCATGGTGTGCTGCTGAGAAGTCTGAACATGATGAGGGGGGAAATATTTGCATATCCTTTGTTTCTCCAAAAGGAGCTGACTCCAAGGAATGTTCAGTTCATGTGCACTGACGTAATATGCAAGTACTGGCCATACCTGCAGAGAGTTGTTAATGATTGTCCAGAGCTTTCTCCTCTCCTGCACATGAAGCCATTCCTGTCAGTGATGCATGCAAAGGCCCACTCTTGGAAATGTGAGGTAAACTGTTTTCCAGAACATGAGGGTACCAATTTGTGACTTGTGTATTTATGATCAGTAATTGTGAAATTGTGTGTATATTCTAAAAGATGTGGTTGTTTTATTTGTTAAATATGTGATCTCCATGCACAAGATTAAGTGGGGTGGCCGAAACCAAGAAGGAGCAGGCACCACCTTGGGTGAAGAGGTGGAACAAGTAAACAGCTTCTTGTCGAGAACTGCTATATGCAGTAAATACATGACCAAAGGAGGTAAGTGCATAACTACAAACATATACAATGCAAAGTTACTAAATGGGACTCAAAAAATCCATTCATTTTTAAATGGCATTAGTATTAAACTTTTACCTGACACTTGATCATCCCTAGAGGTGTTAATGCAAGTCCAACATCATTTTCATATCAGTCTTCTAAACAAACCAAAATGGAAAAAATGGTATGCAACATTAATGGGAGCTATCAATTATTTATATTATTTTATATTGTTTAGCTAGGACAGACATGATTACTATCCAGGCCATGGCATGGAATCAACGCAAAATTGACAACCTTGCAAACATGCTGTCCCAAAGATTAATAAAGGTATGTTTCTAAATTGCTTTTCTCTTTTACAGGTGACAGTTGTAGTCTTTTAGTGTTTAATTTTGATGTAGTATTTGCTGTGGTTCAGTAGGCAAGTGGCAACTATAAAGTCAAAACTGTGAATTCCAAGACCAACTTTGTGTATTAATAAAAGAAAATGTATATCCTGTTTTTCCATTTGAAAAGGGTCATTAATCATGTATGCATCTGTCATTAGTTTTTATCTCTTAACAAATGCACTTTATGGTATTGTTCATTAGACAAAAGCACAAATTCAGGAGGAGTCCCTAAACCTTGATGCACTAAAGACAGAGTTTGAAGTAACCGATGACACGCTTAAAGACTGGACCAGTGAAATCCAGCAGTGGGCTGACACAGGTAGGCATATTTTAGATTACTTTAGCACTGTACTCATTGTTTTAACCCTTTCAGTAACAGAACTTTGACTGTAGTGTTGTGTATGACTTTTCTGTTTCTACTTTTTTTAAATTTTAAGCCTCATCCTTATAATCATAATGTACATGTTTATTTCTATTGTAAAAGCATATTTTATCAATAATTTAGCAACAAGTAAGGAGAATGCAAGCAGTCAACAGGGACTCCAGAAGACAATTGAGACTCTTTATGTGAGCATCAGGCAGAGGAAGCGAGATCTTTACCGTCAAACAGTTTAGATCATTTTAAACATTAAATAATTTTAAAGCTTTTAAAGGCCAATTCACACCGCTCAGACAAACACCAACAAATGCATCAAGTCTGTTGGTGTTTGTTTTCACCTGTCTCAACATGTTCAATCAGCATTTGTTGGTGTCTGTTGGGGCAGTTATTTTCATAAATTTCTAAATCTAACGGCCAGCTTGATTGTTGGTGTTTGTTGCCATTAATCTGTGTGGTGTGAATTGGCCTTAAAGGGGAAATATTATCCCCCTTTTTTACAAGATGTAATAAAAGAATGTGTCTGAAGTTTCAATTCAAAATATCCCAGGGATTATTTATTATAGTATGTTTTATTTGGGTGTGAGCAAAAACATGGTGTTTTCATGTGTCTCTTTAAATACAAATGATCAGCTGCTTTCACTCCCTTTTCAAAAGAGTGTGTAGCCTTTATAGCTTGCGCTAGTTTGGATACTCCAGCAACAATAACTGGAGTCTGAAGAATCTCATACAGTGAATAAAATTCCCAAAAAGATTAATACCAACTGTTTGTGATCCAAATTCATATTCAGAACATGTAAGTACCACGTTATATATTGTGAATGTTTGTGTGTGTGTTTTTTTTTTACCATACTGTATGGCTAATGTGGCTAAACTTATTGTCTCTGTATTCACAGAGATCAGAGCTATGTCATTAGTTTTGTTTTTAAGTACTAAAAGTGTGCTTCAGAATTATAGACAGTGAGCGTTTTCAGGTTAAAAATAACAAGCTCTGGTCTCTGTGAATACAGTTAGAGACAATGGTAACTTTAGCCACATTAGCACATTCAGAAAGGCGATTTGCGAAAACACACGTTATAAGGTACGGTACTTGCATGTTCTGGATATGAAAAGTTGGATCACAAATAGGGCTGAACGATTAATTGCATTTGTGATAATATCACAATATGATAAAACAAGATTTTTTAAATGCAAAGGCTGCGATTACACTCTGGTCATGTCACGTGACATGCGAGAGAGTAAAGCAGTCTTCAGAGTAAGCATCAACTTGGCATGTTACGCATATAGGCCTGGCCTACAGGAACAGTTTGTTTAACCTAATATTGTGTTGGTCATACTAGGGGTGGGAGAAAAAAACAATGCAACGCGATTCTCTCTCCAACGATTCTGGATCGATTCTGAGCTTAGTTTTTAACCACAGATATTCATAATTACAGCCATCAACAGATTAGTTATAATGTATGAATAGCTGAAACATTATATCACTATCTGCTCTAGCAAGGGTATAAACATGGCGGACTGTGTGCGGCTCCCTCAGGGCAGGATCTATGCTAATAGTGCAGAGATCATTGCCAGTGAATGGGGCTTTTCCCTACAATGATGTCACAGTAGGGAGAAAACTGGAACAGTGCATTTTCAGACACTGCTTCTGATTTATGGGGATTATAAAAAAATAGATTTTTATGATTGTAGGGTGGTTGGTTATACACACGGGGACACACATGTAAAAGTGAATTTTACATAATAGGCCCTTTTAACAATTTCAACACTGGGTTGTGGTGTTTTATAATAGTGAGACCTTGGATAGCACTAAGCTGAAGAACTTTGGGAAAGAAATAAATGTTATGTACTTTAACAAATATGTACAGTATTTTGCAAACTGCTTTCTGAATGATTTTTTTTGCCTATATATATATATATATATATATATAATATATATATATATATTTTTTTTTTTTAATTTAAGAAAGAGTCTTAAATTGCACATATTATGGCATTGCATTGTCTTTTCAGATGGAAACAAAAGAAGACACAAACTCCGTAGAAAATTTTTGGAGGAAAAGGCCAAATTTAGTGCAGCTGTAGATGAGTACAACAGGCAAGCACCTGAAAAGCTGCAGTCAGCTGACACAGTTCTGGCATCTGAGAGCTATGCATGGCCATGGGTACTGGATGAGCGTGGTATGTTATGTTACTCATTCAAATGTATGTACTGTATTTACAGTATGTAGCAGCTTATCTGCTTGCAGTGGATATTGTGTATACCTATTGTGCAGCAGGACATCTTGCATGCTTTCAGCAGCATGTTCCCCCAAGACCAAATACAATAACTTATCCATCATAACTTATATTCATCATATCTATCAATATATTACAAACTTATAAGTTTGTAATATATTGATAGATATGATGAATATAAATTAGTTGTCATTAATGAAATGTATAATAATACATTCATAAAAATTGTAGCTTTGATAATTGTTTCTGTTTATACATGCAAACGTCAGACAAAATGCTTGTTTAATTTATATTTATTTTTTAATTATATATTTAAACACCTTTGTACAAAGTATATTGATACACTATTCATGTCATTATATTTGGAAATATCTTCACAGATAATCTTGTCACCAAAAAAAGGGCCTTTGACCAACTGATACTGCTGAAGCGCCTTACCGAAGAGGAGTGCATTGTCCTGAATGAAATCAGGAATCACTGGAAAAGCCTCAAAAAGGATCTATCTCTTCTAAATGACCTTTCATGTCATGTTGCTGTTGATATAAAAAAGAACAGTAAGCACTACATACTTTTCTGTTAATTTTGTTAAAAACAATATTAACATCAATATGTCTATAATATCATGCTCTTTAACTGAATCTCTGTTAATAATCCATAATCACTTTCTTCAACTGGTGAATAAGTTAATTGATGCTGTAAAGTTTGCAGAAAATTAAAGCAGAATAGAACCTCCTTAAAATTTTGTTTTTTGTTACTTACAGAACAGGACTCTGGACTTTCCAAAAGTGGAATTCTGGGACTTCACGCTCTACTACAGAAAAAACTATGCTACCTAAAAAGTCACATCTCCTCGGTTCAGCAACTGTATGGTAGTGTCCTAGACAATTGTGAGGTGTGTGAGAAACTGCAAGATGATGATTACCTTGACATGGATGAGGATTATATCCAGTATGGTTCAGAGGATGAGGAGGAGGATGAAGATGAAGTTTCATTTGAAATTTAAAAACTTTGTAAATCATTACTGTGGAAAAACTGAGCAACATACACTAATTTATGATACTCATTTAATTTCCATTAAATCTTAGCTGTCTATATTACTTGATAAAACTTGTGTAAATGTGTAATCCTACTGTTAAATTTCATAATTTACATGGTAAAAATTACACTGTAAAACATTACTTGCACTCACTATTATTTATTGTAAAATAGCTTCTTGATGTAACAAACCTGTAATATTCATGACTATCTGTACATTGTTTTACCAAAATGTACCAAATTCATAACAAATTCAGACAGAGAACCTGCCAACCAATTTTATTGTTTTCAGTATGAGTGTGCTGCAGATTTTATGTAATGGGGTAGATGTTTGAAAATGCATGTACTGTATGTGTTTGCAGTGACCTGTCCAATAAATGTGCTAAACTGCTTTGCTCTAGAGCTGATATGTAACTAAAATGCCTACCTAGGTCCTTTTTCATCCTTGCCCTAATAGACTGATTGACAACTGGTTAATCTGATTTATAGCCCATTTCAGGTGAGTACTATTGGATCTGTGTGTAATGATTCAAACTCAGGATCTTATTTCAGGCTTAAGACTGTTTTCAGAAGCTTACATGTGCCACATCTTTTTAAAAGCCTAAAAACAGCTCAAACATGCAGTTTATTCCAAGCCTTGTCTGTGAAACCGGGGGTAAATGTTTATGTATTTAATATGTGTAATTTAATTAATATATTTAATAAATATTACTTAACCCCATGGTGTATGCAATGGATGGAAACCATTTGGCCCTTGCTTGGAAGAGCCTAACTTAAAGCCTATTTCTACATCAGGTTAACCACACAAAGGAAGCTATCGTTTTTAAAATGCTAGTTTACGTTTAATGGGAAATTATAAATGTATAAAACATAACCAAATATATTTTTATAGGAGTCTTATGCATTCATCTCGTTAATAAATTCGCCATATAAAACCGGAAGATTCTGTCGTAATTGACCATATATGTAGACGTGTGCATGGCGCCTCTTTTGAACTGCGTTGTCATTGGCTCCACAGCACCGGCAGGAACCGCTCTGGTTGGTCGATCTTTAAACCCCTATTAAAAAGCGCTTCGTGTTGCAAACTACGTTTTGCTGTTAATATTATGCCAGTCATACATTCAGTTAACAATACCACGTTGCTATGTTGAGAGAAATTATCCCATTATCGACATCACAACCCTAAGCCTAAGCACACACTTCAAAGAACTACAAGTATCAGCGCCATGATTTCACGTTCCACCGACAGAATGGCGGGGGCTTATGGGTAATGTAGTTTAAAAACGTTTACTTATTAAATAAAATAAATTCCATCTTTAATGAATCAATGGATATTTAAATATGTTCATTGGGCAAACCTCTGTGACATATTTAAGAGATGAAATTTTGTATTTTACTATGCACACTTTTTAAAACGCATTTATACCACCTTTCTATAAATGTCAAGAAGCTGTATCTAACATTATTTATTAAACACACCATAAAGAGTTGTCCTGCAAATTTTCTTTTAAATACACTAATCAGACTTTGATTTACAGTCATTCAAAGTATGCATTTTTTTGCTCTTCAAGGGGGCACTACTGGGCCCCTGGGGGTGGAAGGGCAATAAAACCTACACATATGTATTCTCCTCATCATGTACAACAAACTATGTTGAGTCACATTTATTTATTTTTTTTCCTATTTTCCATATTTTCATTATGCTTGTATCAGTTTTTGATGGGTATTGTGAGACTCTGATCTGATGAAATGAAAATAAAAAAATATATAAAAAGAATCAAAACTTAATCACTTTTACTTTGCAACATTAATATTTATGATATGTTTTACATGCATAATTCTAAATAAATACATGCAGTGGTTATTTCGCTGTGATTTGTCTGAGATACACCTGGCTGTGAATTAACACGTCAAGGGCATTGTCTGGAGTCCTGCCTGCTTACTTCTGTGCAACAAGATAGTGAGGCACAAGAGATTCTTAATTCCTAAGTTATAGTGATCACAGGGGATGGGACACCATCTGACTGAGTGAGGGCCACCAGAGGATAACAGAGATCTGTGGTGACTGAAGCAGTTTTACCTAGCTTATGCATACAGTGGGAATTTCTACCACAAGCAGTTGTCAAAAATGTTAAAAACTTATATGGCTATATTACATACTGATTATCTCTTTATATATCTGTGTTTTTTAAACAGTGGCATTGGGTGAACCTGAAACAACTAATCCAACTTATATGTACAACAGAAGTTGTCACATTTATTGTTGTAGTGCTTTATACAACAGATTGATTCAAAGCAATCATCTCAGTAATAAACAGAAAAAAATTCAAATATGACATTCAAATTCTATTCAAAGCTGCTCTACTGTAGTGGAATTATTCAGATATTCATTACATTTAAGAAAGTATTACACAGTCTGACACACCTTGGAATATTACACAAGGCCAATATGTCATTCACTGAGATAACAAGGTACATTTTGTTACTATGACATAGACCAAGGTGCAAAAATGCATGCAATATAAATAATTACAATATAAAAGACCTTCTGTAATTTGAAAAAAATTACCTTTTTATCCTCATCTTCTTGCACTTCCTTAAATGCTTCCTCGGTACGGTGTATGTTCTATTTTCTAATGCAGTAAAAGATCCATGTTGATAATGCCCTAGTACATATCCTAGACAAAGTTGTGCCAAAAGTGTCTGTAGAATTATAACCTACTACAGTCCTGTAATGATTTTTGCAGCATTCCTAACAAGTAACTGAAACATGGCATGTTTACTGTATTTACCACAGCATGTTATATCAATGTTACTGCATCATTTTATTAAAAGAATCAGGATACTTTTCTTACAAATCAATCATAAAATAATTTTTTAATGAAACCCCATTTTTAATGTACAACATTAAACACTTCATTTTAGAACACAATACTTTATTGTAGGATGTATTATATGATAGATGCTTTGCTGTTTTGCAAGATTAACATAGGCATGCATCCACTGTTCAAGTACAATGTATTTGTTAAAACAAATTCATTGAAACACAATTACTACTCATATTTTGTATTTATTTCATTATATGCACTGATATGTCAAATGTGTATGAATTTAAACAGAAGCAAATAGTTCGCAAACTACTGTACAGCATCCTCGGACACCCATGTACTCCGCCACTTCTTGCCACTAAGAAAAAAAAAAGAAAGACAGTAGTTGTTATAAAAACTTGAAATCACCCTGTCAAAAGATGTGCCCAGTCTTTTTGACCATTCAATTCGCTCATAGGAAAGTTTAGTTTAACAATGGAAAAATGAGAATTTGACTCAATTTCTTTTTTCCCCTACATTGGTTCATTTATAGTTTCAATATTTCATTGACACAGAAACGCTTTTTTCTAAACTTTTTTAAACTATAAAAAATATTTCCATGAACCATCACTCACTGTTAACTATGCATGACATTTGAAGCAGGTATTGATCACAATCCATAAGCTATAGCATGCTGATACAGAGTTTGATGTAGGCTATTTTTTTAATATTTAATAACTTGTTTTTATATGTAATAACATGCTATGATTTTGAATGAGGCCCTACATGTCCTTCACTTCAATAGTTCAATAGTTTAGTCATAAGTATTGTTATGAAATATAATAATATAAATACACTAAACGTTGTGTCAGAATGATGGCTGGCAATAATTATATGACCAGCAACATTTCTCATGTGCCTGTTTCTTCAAATGGCATTAATAATTAACAATTAACAAAATAATTACATAATTAACAAAAATGAATGTTTTATGATCAAATGAAAGAGGTATCAGTGGCCCTATATGTGCAAATGAAACAATAAATACCAATTTACACATAATAATGCAAAAAAAAAAAAAAAAAAAATTATATATATATATATATACACATATACATACACACACACACACACACACACACATACATACATAATGGGCAATATATGATAATTATAAATAATAATGCAATATTTCTTTATTAAGGTGTTATACCAAAATTTGTGTTAAATACAGCTTCCAAACTTATTATACAACTATTGAATAGTTTCCTGTTGAATGTCATCTATCAGAACATCTGCCAGTTGGCCGGTTAAGATTACAGATGCTTATGCTAAATGGGCTCTGAAGATTTGCTCTTTTTGGATGTCTGACATATCGCCCATCTTACACACGGCTTGTACCAAATACTGCTGAAAACCACTTACACTGCATTGATATTCAAACTAGAGAAGATAAACAGAAAAAAAATTAAAAAAAGACAAATTGTAATGTTTGTTTTTTCACCAGAGCCTTCACAAATGATATTGACCCCTATGATAATGGGTGTTCAGATTATTTTGTCCAACCCCTGTAAAATTTAGGTCAAAATGACCCTAAAGTTCATGGATGAGTACAATTTTTTAGAACAGTGGTTCTCCTGGAGGCCCACCAACACTGCACATTTTGCATGTCTCCTCAATCAAACACACCTGATTAAGGTTATCAGCTCATTAGTAGTGACTCAAAGATCTAAAATGTCAGACAAAGGACACATGCAAAACGTGCAGTGTTGGTGGGCCTCCAGGAATGTGGTTGGGAACCACTGTCTTAGAAGAACAATACGGTCAAATAAGCTACCAAATAAAATGTCTGTACTTACCAAGATGTGCAAGGCTGCCAACGAAAAAGATATTCTTTTCTTCCCTTTAAAGAACGGACAGACAAAAAAAATGTATCAAGATCTGTTACATCATTATACTTCAAGCTAAACAGCACAAGGAATAAAATAACTGATTTATGCTAGTTATTTTCATGTACTTGTCAACCTAACAATAATATAATTGGACAATTTACTGGTCAGTGAAACTGTTTAGGGATGTTGCCAGTTACCAGTGCTGTTAACTTACTGTTTCAGTAGCAAAAGTTACATGTAACATTACAATTCATTTGAAGGTTTTAAAGAGGAATAAACAGTAGTAATGAAGTGGCTTTTTTCCTTCTTTATTCTGACCAACCTCCCTATCTCTCTCCCTCACAACCTCTCCATGGTACACATCCTGGCTGTTATGTGAACATTCTGTAACGCAACAACATGCATCCATAATTACAACTGGATTAGTCTTTTTTTTCAGTGTTATGTGTCAATTTTCAAATTAACTGAATGTAGTTCAACAATAAGCATTACAAAGAAGGAAACATTACCATTATGTATTTGTCTCCCCTTTCTCTTTATTGGCTTGTAGAACACATTGGAAATATTGACTGTAAAGGTGGAGTCGTTGGGCACAGAGGTGTGGTCGTTAAATGCAGGGGTGGGGTCATTTGACAAAGAAGCAGTTCCACTGGTCTGAAAGGCGGAGTTGCTGGACACAGATGCAGGGTGATTGGCCGCAGTGGTGGAGTTGATGGATGCGAAAGCGGGGTCATTGGACACAGACGGAGGGTCACTGGCTGAAAAGGTGGAGCTTTTAAACACAGAGGCGGGGTCACTGGATGCAGAGGCAGAGGTGTTGCACACAGAGGCGGGGTCACTGGACGCAGAGGTGTTGGACACAGAGGCGGGGTCACTGGACGCAGAGGCAGAGGTGTTGCACACAGAGGCGGGGTCACTGGACGCAGAGGTGTTGGACACAGAGGCGGGGTCACTGGATGCAGAGGCGGGGTCACTGGACGCAGAGGTGTTGGACACAGAGGCGGGGTCACTGGACGCAGAGGTGTTGGACACAGAGGCGGGGTCACTGGACGCAGAGGCAGAGGTGTTGGACACAGATGCGGGGTCACTGGACACAGAGGTGTTAGACACAGAAGTAGGGTTGTTCCCTGTAGAGGGTTAAGAAAAAAGAACAGTATTTAACTTAAAATATACACAATTACATATTCATTATAAACCATTATATATATATATATATATATATATATATCTCAACACATTCTGTATAATTTATAAAATACTGCTACTTAACTTACCTATACAGCCTATTTGCCTATAATGCTCTAGCTCAGGGTTCACAATCATGTTCCTGGAGATCTTCAGTACTGGTCAAAAATGGAGACATTAATATTTTAATGTTTTTGAAAAAAAAAGGCTCTTCTCTGTTCATCAAGCCTGCATTATTTTACCAAAAGTAAAGAAAAAAACTGTAATATTGTGAAATAGTATTACAATTAAAACAAAAAATAATGGTTTTCCATTTTAATATACTATACGAAACAATTTATATCTTTGATGCAAAACTGAACTTTCAGCAGCATTACTCCAGTCTCAGTGTCACATGATCCTTCAGAAATCATTCTAATATGATGATTTATTATCATTGTTGGAAACAGTTGTGCTGCTTAATATTTTTTATAACTTGTGATACTTTTTCAGGATTCGTTGATGAATAAAATGTTTAAAAAGAAAAGCATTTATTTAAAATAGAAATCTTTTGCAACAATATACTTTTTTACTTTTTTACTTTTTACTCTTAAAAAAAAAAAAAAAAAAAAAAAAGGAAATAAAGAAATTAATACTTTTTTTCAGCAAGGACATGTTAAATTGATAAAGTGACAGTACAGACATATATTGTTAGAAAAGATTTCTATTTTGAATAAATAAACTTTTTATGCATCACTGAATCCTGAAGACAATATCACAGGTTCAAAAAAAAAATTATATTAATCAGCACAACTGTTTCCAACATTGATAGAAAATCATCATATTAGAATGATTTCTGAAGGATCATGTGACACTCAAGACTGTAATGATGCTGAAAATACAACTTTGAAGTCACAGGAATAAATTACATTTTAAAGTGGTAACACTTTACAATAAGGTTCATTAGTTAAACATTAGTTAATTAATTAACTAACATGAAGTAACCATGAGCAACACATTTGTTATTGTATTTACTAATCTTCGTTAATGTTAATGAAAATACAGTTGTTCATTGTTTGTTCATGTTAGTTCACAGTGCATTAACTAATGTTAACAAATTCAATTCTTGATTTTAATAATGTATTAGTAAATGTTAAAATTAACATTAACAAAGATTATCAAATGCTGTATAAGTGCAGTTCATTATTAGTTTATGTTAACTAATTAACCTTATTGTAAAGTGTTACCTTTAATGTATATTAATATGAAAAAAACATTTTAAATTGTAATAGATTTTCACAATATGACAGTTTTTTCTGTATTTTTGATAAAATAAATTCAGGCATGATGAGCATAAGAGACTTCTTTCAAAAACATTATAAATAATAATGTGTCCAAACTTTTTGAACAGTAAAGTTCAGCTCCATTTCTGATCAAACTATCACTAATTAAATATACAGACCGCACAGCAACCAAGACACATTAAAATACGTGCACAAGAAAACATGTCTGAAGTTTTACATCAACCCATACACGTCTGATGACTGTGAGCTGCATTACATGCAAGACTGAAATGGTGGCTAACAAAGAAATTTCTAACATTAATTTTGATCATGGCTTGTCTTGAAAAATAAAGACAATTTGATTGATGTCATAGAAGTCACACTGCAGGATTGTGTGCCAAATCTTCTGACACTGCTACAATTTTGTCTGAGGTAAAATCTGATCGCAATGTCCTGTCAGTGAACATGTCAAACTAACAATCAAAGACTACATATTTTAGCCTAGGATCAGAGGAATCTTTTAGTATTTCTAAAATTTGTCCGAGGTGGCCAAATTGTGAACCTGGTTTAAGATCTTCAGGAGCACTTGATAATTAAATACAGTTGTGTTAGATAAGGGTTGGGTCTGAACTCTGCAGGTAGGTAGATCTCCAGGATTGGGCACACCTGCACTAGATCCTTTGTATTTAACCAATCTTCTATCACGCTATACATCACGCTCTTAGGTCACAAATCTTTTGATAGTACATAGAATAGAACTAAAGAAGGTAGAGCGTTTTCACATTTGCTTCCTCGACTCTAGAATAGCCTTCCTGATAATGTGAATCTAGATTACACACATCATATAAATTAGCATTCACTCACTGCATCTATACAAACAATGGTATCTGATGAAATATACCTGATCGTCTTCTGCCTGAAATGCAATGAACTGCAGCTATGTTAATTCTTTTTCATTTGTTTTCCTGATTTTAACAACAGCAACTACAGATTGTGCTAGTTCCAGTCTTTCCGAAGATTTCAGGTAACACTGACAATTGCAAAGATTTCAGATGACTCCAAATTTGGATTGTAATTCAAAACTGTCAAATACATTTCTTATATTTTAGTCATTATGAGCAGAAACTGCTTACATTAAGAACAATTTCATTGAGTCAGCTTAACTGAATACATGATATTAACTAACCACATAACATGTATTATATTATAGCTAAATATTAATTCCTGCTATATGGATATTATTTTGACAAAAAAAAAGGGTTAAAAAGATATGCTCAACCATCTAAAGAGGAGGTACTATCAAAAAACATATGTTCATCTTAATTGAAGAAAAGGTGCAACACTCAAGGAAAAAAAAAAAAAAAAAAACTTTATTCACTTCCAGGCCAGTAGTTGGTGTCACTTTGTCAAAGAAACACATAATACACATGTGAACATGTAATACGCATTACCATGATGTCACCATTTTCACAAATTCACATTTTTGTTGTTTATGTGGTGACTGTAAAGGCATTGTTTTCAAAAACTTGCACTTAAAATCCCATTTTCAAAAGCTTGTTTTCATGCCCCAAAATGTCGTTGTCGTGTAAATGAATGGACAAAATGCAAAATGTATAAAATGTTTCCATTTTCAGTTTAAAACAGTGTCATGTAAACAGCCTCTCAGTTTAAAACAAGCAACGTTTTAGCCACTGTCAAGGCCTTCATTAGACATCAAAAACAACTTCATCACACACTGCTTTAAACATTCTTACAATCAGCAGCAGGTGTACTCTACTAACTGTGGGAGTGGCTTTTTTTACAAGATCAAAAGGGAAAAAGAGAAATTTCAATAAAACATACCATAGCCTATTACCTAAATAGGCTCTTTGGGAAACAACAAATCTAAAGTAAAAATCCCAAAAGTTTCCCTGGACCTATGATTCACATCAATATCTCCTCCCAGGCCTAATAAATGAACTTGTTCAATGTGAAAATAAAAGGACTCACAGATAGAATGTGAATGCTATTTGAAATATTGTGCTACAGGGTTACTAACATGCTCATGTCTTTTGACACTACAATGTTCGCATATACAAGTTCTCAGTTCTCTTGATGTTTTTCAAACATACAACAATCCCCACATGAGAAATATATTGCATACATGACATTGCATAAATTACAGGTGATGAAACTTTTTATAAATACATTTATTTTTGCCTGTTCAAGGGGTGAAAAATATTTCTGTATCCCAGACTTTCAGTAATGGTCTGTACATAACGACTGTCCAAACTTGGTGACACGGACATCCAAAATATCTAAAGGTGATTGTGAGAAGGTGTAAAGCATTCTGTGATATAGTTGTTCTTGACAAAGGCCTTAACAATGGCTAAAATGTTACTAATTTTAAACTTTTTTTCTCTTCTAGGGCGAGTGTTGCAACTTTTCTTCAATTGACATTATTTTGACACTCATCTACGGCTGATAACAACAATCCTTCCTAATTATAATATAATAATAATAATTTTAGAGGAAGTTATGATTTAAATCTATAGATGAATACTAATAAAACACTAACAGTAGTTATGCCACTACATGCACTCTATAAAACATATATTTAGTGTGACATCATAACAATCTTTTGGAGACAAAGGTAAATGAGTACATATTTCAATGAGAAAAGCTTTTCAAATTGTGAATGCAAATGTACAAATAAATACCTCTTGTAACAGCCTCATAAAGCCTCTGCATAACTGGAACTGAGGGATGGCTCTGAATGTACGCACTTTTAACTAAAACTTTTGTAGAGCGGTGCTGGCCTTTCTGTGTTGTGATAAAAAGCATCGGTGAGACACCTAGTAATTCCAACTTATGGAGCTGAGAAGAGAGAACAAAATGTTTTTAAACAAGAGTATACATTAAAGTTAAAAACTCACTTTAGTGCTAACAGGCTTTTTGTTTCAATTTAAAAAAAAAAAAAAAAAAAAGTCATATTAAAATAAAACTTACAATCAAGTCAACAGAATTCATGATTTTGCAAATATTTCCATCTTTTTTTAATTTGGCTGCCCATTGGTAATTAAATTTAAGTTTTTGGTGTTCCAGACTTTTCTTCTGTTTAACTGTTATTCCACAATGTTTACATGATTTGGAGGCGCTGCCGATCTCTTTATAGCAAACAGTACACTGCCGTGTTGTGGCTCCAGGTGCCATGCTTTTGTGTGTGAGAAAATGATGTAATGTCCCTAAAAATCTATAATTAATGTAGGCCTAAGTAAAGCATGGGGTAGGAATAAAAGGTGACAGCAATAATGTGCGTGTGTGTGTGCAAGTGTGAGTTTGAGTGAGTGTGTGAGAGTAAGTGAGAGTGTGTGAGAGAGTGAGAGAGAGAGAGAGTGTGTGAGTGAGTGAGTGAGTGAGTGAGTGAGTGAGTGAGTGTCAGAGAGAGAGAGAGTGAGTGAGTGAGTGAGTGTCAGAGAGAGAGAAAGTGAGTGAGTGAGTGAGTGAGTGAGTGAGTGTCAGAGAGAGAGAGAGCTTTTGCAAGAGATGGCTCTTAAAAGAACCGTTGGGTTAATAAGTTGTAGGAAGTCTGTATGGAAGAGTGGGATCTGAAGTAACTGCAAGGTAGAAAAAGAAATGCTGAATTACATTTTTTGCATATTAAATAAAAGGTATTAACAGCATGGCAACTACTGCAATAACTGTGCTTTTACTACACATATCAAGGTACAGCCACAGTTACTGCAGTAACTGTACTTATACTACCAATTACCACAGTAACTATGGTAAAAGCATAGTAAGCATTGCCGTTATTGAGCTAAAACTTCAAAATAGTAATAGAAGTACAGTGGTGGTCACTACTTCTATAATTCCACCAATATGAACGTAATAAACTGATCGAAGCTAGCTAACGCTAACTCTAGCGTTTAATCACCCTATCTAGTGATATATGTTCAACTTTTTGGAACAAAACATGGTAAGAGATGGCAGATAAAATCCAGCGAGCATTATGGAGCCGATCTGATTAATACATAACATATAATGGACTTATATAGAACATTATATTAGGACATTAGGACAGCATATGACAAACTACTTACCGAGATGTGGCACGTGTAACTGCTGTTTAATATCGCGATGCTTTCCAATCGAGAGTTGGGTCACGCTTATTCAACGCGAACAAGAAATCGTACTATACAGTACGATTTAACCACGTAATTAAGTCGTGTGAATTAGTACGAATTCGCCTTGACGAGGTTGTTTTAAATGCAATGAACAAATCGTACGAATTCGTACGACCCAGCTCGTACGATTTCGTACGACCCAGCTCGTACGATTTCGTACGATTTAGCCACTTGGTTAATTCGTACGAATTAGTACGAATTCGCCGTGAGATAGGGTTGGGTATTTGGTGTTAAAATATTACTTGGTTCATGATGGTAATATGCTAATGCTACTGTAGCTAATATACTTCTTATGCCAAGTTTACACTACAGGATTTTAAGGCCGATTTGCAAGTTAATGAGCTCGCCGACAAGTTGGGCTGTGATCGGAGAAAAATCGGCGAGTGATCTTTGTGTGAACTACTCAAGGACACATCAAAGAGGCTCGCTGACGCATCAACGACACCTCGCAGACGCCAGACAAATATCTAGAAGGCTAAATATCTGGAGCTGTCGGCCGACTCGATATCCTGTGGTGTCACGTGTCGCGATGCAACAGCCAATGAAATATACACTGATGTCTATGGAAGCAGCAATAACAATCCATTCAAATATAATTTGCTGACGTTTATTCATATCAGATACACATTGTTTAAGTAACTACAAAGCTCACTCACTCTATTGTTCTCCCAGTTCACCAGCCACATGTATTTCAGTACAAATGGATGTATTCACGTTATATACTAAGATCAAGGTCATTACATAGGTTTTAAATGACAAAACACTCACTTGCACATATTTGAGAATCGGAATATCAGATAGTTGATGACATGGTGAGAAAAGCAATACATCTGTCATACAGTATGGCCGGCTGGCCGCGGTGTGTCACGTGACAAGCATGACGCGTCGTAATGGAAACAATAAAGGGAAACGTTCTAAAATAACAGTCGCCTTAACTCTGGGAGGTCAGCCCGAATGTTTTAAACTTATGTGTGAAAGGGTTATTTTAATTTTAATTAAATTGAATTCAAAATTTAATCTAATTTCCTCCCAACATCTATATTCAAATAAAGTCATTGGGTGACAGTTGTTGTCAGCTCGTGTAGTGTGAAACCTCCTGTTGCAGATCATTTACGTAGTGTGAACACCACAACGATTTCAAGACTCCACAGCAAGTCA
Organism: Ctenopharyngodon idella; assembly: GCF_019924925.1. Classification (NCBI taxonomy): domain Eukaryota; kingdom Metazoa; phylum Chordata; class Actinopteri; order Cypriniformes; family Xenocyprididae; genus Ctenopharyngodon; species Ctenopharyngodon idella. The sequence continues at coordinate 24,547,559 of NC_067220.1, forward strand.
TGTAGTCTGACCAGCACAGCGATCTGCTGACGTTTAAAGTCCTGTAGTGTAAACTTGGCTTTAATTGTTGTTGTTAATTGATCATAGGTAACCTGGTAAATTAATTCTAAGACTGAATGTATTGACTACGATAGTGTTAGAGAAACCAGGTGGATTTGATATGCAGTGATTTATTCACACACTTATTGTGTTTATTTATATAACTACATAATTGCACAATACTATAAGATTATTGTTTTAAATATAGCTTTAAAACAAAATTATATATCAGGGATAGGCAGCATTAGTTCTGGAGTGCTGCTGTCCTGCAGAGTTTAGCTCCAACCCCGAAAAAAAGAAAAAAAAAAAAAACTCACCTGTCTGTAGTATTAATAATCCTGAAGATACTAGCACTGATTAGCTAGTTAAGGTGTGTTTGATTAGGGTTGAAGCTAAACTCTGCGCTTGCCCATCCATGTTATAGAAATATGAATTTAAATGGCCAGTAGGTGGCGGAAAGTTACTGTCTTTATGAGTGAGACTTTCATTTAAACGTTTCGTTCAAATCGGGAATTCATTAACGAAACACTGCTGTGTTGCTCAGAGATGAGCGACGCTGTTCTGCTGTGGCTTTGTTTAATACTCCTTTCATCAAAATAGTGCAAAAACACACTCAAAATTAACTTATTGTTATATCGATTTATACAACAGCTCAATAAACATTTGCAGTCGCTCTAATATCGGGGAAAACACTCTTGCTGGTGTGAAGGCTATTGCTTAACTTTATAATTTTATAATCTCGGTGCTAAAATGTGATAAAATTCATAAACCAACTCCCCTGTCAATGACATACTACATGTACATGGAAGACAAAATCTATAAATCTGTTTACAGGGAAACAATACATGACAATATATGCAGGCAGTTTACTTACGAGCATTATATGAGCATTATTACGAGCATTATACCTTGGTCTGTTTAAATACTCGATTCTGATTGGCTGGAAGGTGTGCAGTAAAACCGTTTAATGCACAGGTAGTTCCAGTCAGTTTGATTACAGATTGAAATTAATCCACCACTATAAACATTGGTAACCATAGTAACACAGTTACACTTGCAAACAGAGTGAGAGACATATATGAAAACGTTTATTTAGGTAGGCTAAATGGATGATTTTTGCATATCGTTTAATTTGTACAGTGAATATGGCAATTTTGAGAAATGGGCCCAGGCACAAGACGAAATAGAAGACTTGGAGAAGACGTTGAATGACAAAAAGCGGCACAAAGAATTAACACCGGCAGAGCTAGATAAGATAGAAGACGACAAAGATGAGGTCAATACGAAAAAGACAACTAAATGTGCAGTTAACACTTACAGTGACTTTTTGCGCCAAAGACAGAACAATTGTGATGTCGAGAGTTTTATGCCTCTGTTCAGTCTACCGCTGGATGTGAATACAGTGTTGCAAGTTTGATGTGTCTCAGAGCAGATATTAACCGTCACATTACAAAATACAACCTCATAAGTGATAAAGACTTCAAGTCAAGCAATGCCATCTTTAAATCAGTTCTAAAGCGCTTCAGGAAAAATGGAAAAGACACCAGCGTTCATCATCCGTGTATTACTGAATCTGACTTGGAGAAAATTAGAAATGCACCTGCACTCTCCCTTTTCACACCCACAGGACTTGTAAGAAAAGTTTGGTTTGACATACAGCTGTGTTTTGCATGGAGGGGAAGAGAAGGAAACCGTAACCTATCAAAAGAGTCTTTCGTTCTCCGTTCAAGACGAGAATGGGAAAGAGTACCTGAACCTGGCGCATAACCCAGAGACAAAAAACCACAAGGATCCCACTGCATCAGATAGAGAAAATTTATGCGGATTTATGTTTGCGAGCCCCGGCGACCCACTTTGTCCCGTGGACAGCTTTAAAAAATATCTGTCAAAGTGTCCAGAAAATGGCAGAGCGTTCTATTTGAATACGAGACGCATCCCTCTGTGCAAACTCGAGAGCACCGAAGTGTGGTTCGGAAAATAACCTAAACCTGAAATAACCCTACCCTTTTCCATGTCTAATTTCACGATAAATGGAAATGTTGAGTTTAACATCAATTTGTAGGCTATAATGATGAGTAAAACAATCCCCAAATGAAATTTCCAACTGTTTGATTTTTTTTTTTTTTTTTTTTTTTCATTTAATTTAATGCATTTCAATAAATGTAATGTGTCTTTATATTTATAGTAAACTGTGGTTAGAGATGCCGGTTTTATTTCACACTCTACATAATTTATTTAAATAAATGATATGATTAGTTCAAATAAAGATTGCCTTGTCACTGTTGCCTGTCATTCGTAAATAATTTTAATAAATCCATTAAAGAATCCTTAAGTTAGCCTATGTTAGCTATATGCTTAAGCAACGAGGGGACTTCAGACTAGACTAAAGAAGAGACGCACACAGTGCAGGTAACTCGCGCACACATCTCTCTCTCTCTCTCTGATCTTTCTCTTTCAGTTCTCTGTCTCTCTCTTTAATAATGAATTTAAATAAATGTGATAATTCATTAAAATAAAAGCAATCCGATGGCTCTACTTTATTTAAAGTGGACAGAGTGCTAAAACTAACGAGCCGTAACTTAAGAAAATAACCGTCATTTTAAAAAATAACACTGTAAACATCAGTTACAGCTTTAACTTGTTTTTAACTTGGCAAATAACCAAGCTATAAGCGGGATAATCCATGGCTAGCCATGCATTAAAGGATTTTAATGCACGACATAGAGGCAACCACCCAAGAGCGAACATGGAAAGAAGAGCAAAGAGAAAAACAGCTCAAAAGCGTACAAAAGAGTAAAATATGAGCAGAAAATGTACGAGAGCACAAGTACAGAGTAATAAAAGCAAGGAAAACAACTTTTAAGAACACAAGTTTAAGATTTGTGCAATATAATTTTTATTGTGTTCAAAGTTTTGATTCATGCTTGTTATTTTTTTTAAATGCGCTTTTAATTTTTCGATTCACGCTTATGTTTTGATCCGTGACCGTGGCTTTTATTTATTTATTTTTATTTATTTTACGTTTATATGTGAGTGTTGTACACCTTGCATGTTAACAAACTTTCAAGACTATAAAGTTTATAAATGACCAACTTATAATTTTTTTTATAGTTGTCTTTGTAAAGAAATGCTCACTTTATATGCAGCTTGGAGCCGCTGCTGTGACGCTGTACAAACGCTTCCAGTGTGAATACTCGCGCGTCTCTGCAGCTGCAGTTCACGCTCACGCGCCGCTAACGCTTGCGGTGTGAAACCGGCGTCACACTCCATCCCAGTAGGTGGCGGAAATGCACCTTAAGCTGGTTTGCCAACTGCCATTAAACACAAACGAAGAAGAAGAAGAAGCAGAAGAAGAAGCAGAAGAAGAAGAAGCAGCAGCAGCACTGGTGGGGGAAGCTTCTTTAAATAAACACGGTATTTACAAGTAAAGAAATACATTTGGTTTGCAATCTGCCAATAAATCCACAGAAGAAGAAGAAGAAGAAGAAGAAGGAGGACATTCTTTTCATGAGGTATATAAAGAGGTAGGCTATTTCGAGATTTCCAGTACCTATATGTTCATGCATTATGAAGTCACGAGTTGTGTCACTCAAATGTGGTAGTCATTGTGTATTGGCAATTCTTTCTATGCTCAGTGTATCATTGTATTCAGTGAGGTGATTTTTCAGTAATTATGCATGCCAACGGCCATATTAGTGTAAAATGAGTTTAATCGGTGTCGGGGCCTTATTTTACGAGCAGTTTAAGTGCTATGCGACGCGTTTTATGTTAGCCAGAGTGGCATGTGTTAGGAATTTTTTGCAACCACACATTTTACAACGCCCTCTTTCATCCTTTCAAAACAAAAGTTCGTGTTGGAATTCGCACTCATTTTCTGTGAGCAGTAAGGTCCTCTTTCTTTGATTTGATTGGCCATTTCAATCATTTTGACATTGGCGAGCGCTGTTAGATCATTGAGGCAAGACCAGCCTTAAAATGTAACTTCTGAAAACTTTTTTTGTCATTCTAAAAAACAAACAGCTGTGCAGGGGCCGTTCTTCGTACGTCGCTAACTCATCAGTTAGCTGGATTTGATTGATGACGATTTGGCATGATCTTGGATTGTTCGGTTCTTCGACGCTCATCCTGGACTTACTGTCATAGCAACAGGTCCGTAAACTCAAACCTGCTCGTAAGCAGGCTTATTTCATGTAAACAGGATTAGATTGCATGTTTTTAGAGAGAGGGCTGGCGCAAAATGCGGTAGCGGCACTTCCGGCGGCATCTCCAGCAGCCAGGGACTTTTTTGGCAGCGCTCCCTACAGCGGCATCTCGTAGCGGCATTTCCGGCGGCATCTCCAGCGGCCAGGGACTTCTTCGGAGCTCTTCCTACAGCGGCATCGGCATCTAGAGCAGCCAGGGACTTTATTCGGCATCACCTGCCGCTGGCCCACATAATTCGATGTAATATTTTTTTTTATATTTTATTTTAAAAAGTACATCAAAATACCATTATACCAGAAGACTACCATTTGTAATCATTTATCACAAATTTTGTTAATAACGTTTATTCAGTTAATACAGAAATTAATTTCTGATAGGCTATGCTGCACAAAGCTGAAATTGCGGCATCTGGTTGCGGCACTTCAGGTGGCATCTTCAGCGGCCACGGATATTCTCCGGCAGCTCTCGCTACAGCGGCATCTCGGAGCGGCATCTCCTGCAGCCACGGACTTTATTCTTATTTTAAAAAGCTACATTGCAACAAAATAGCATTATATATCACAGGACTGTCATTTGTAACCATTTATTATTAATTTTGTTAATACGTAGTTTTCTGACGCTGCAGTAGCCTAAACGGAGCATATAAAATAGCCTACCTAAAATAAAAATATTTTATAAAACATAGCAAAGTAAAACGCTCAACCTGACAATACAAACAACAATAACATCAGAAATGGATTTTAATTGTTAGTGGTCCGCTTAGAGACGGTCTGGGATTCGTGATCGAGCCTATTAAAGTCAGCGCGCCGCATATTATTTCAGAGTGACAGTATGATATTAATACAATATTTCTGCTCAAAACTTAAATTGCGGCATCTCCTGCAGCCACGGACTTTCTCCGGCAGCTGTCGCTGTTTGAAGCACCTGCCGCTGGCCAATTACATTAATTCAATGACATATTTTCACTTTAAAAACTGCATTTGAACAAAATAACATTAGGCTATATACACAGGACTGTCATTACATTATATAGCTTACCACAAGACTGCCATGCACACGCAGTAATTTCAGCTTTCTCTGATGTAGGCTACTGCAGCGTCAGAAACGTATTAACAAAATTAATAAATGCTTACAAATGACAGTCCTGTGATTATATAATGCTATTTTGTTGCAATGTAGCTTTTTAAAATAAGAAGAAAGTCCGTGGCTGCAGGAGATGCCGCTCCGAGATGCCGCTGTAGCGAGAGCTGCCGGAGAATATCCGTGGCCGCTGGAGATGCCACCTGAAGTGCCGATATGAGATGCCGCAATTTCAGCTTTGTGCAGCATAGCCTATCAGAAATGAATTTCTGTATTAACTATATATAGTCTAAATAAACACACGCAACAATTTCAGCTTTCTCTTATGTAGTGGAGCATCATAACGTTATTAACAAAATTTGTGATAAATGCTTACAAATGATAGTCCTCTGGTATATAATGTTATTTTGATGAAATGTACTTTTTAAAATAAAAAAAAAAATATTACATCGAATTATGTGGGCCAGTGGCAGGTGCTGCCGAATAAAGTCCCTGGCTGCTCTAGATGCCGATGCCGCGGCTGTTGGAGATGCCGCTGTAGGGAGAGCTGCCGAAGAAGTCCCCGGCCGCTGGAGATGCCGCCGGAAGTGCCGCTACAAGATGCCGATGCGGCGGCCGCTGGAGATGCCGCTGTAGGGAGAGCTGCCGAAGAAGTCCCTGGCCGCTGGAGATGCCGCCGGAAGTGCCGCTACAAGATGCCGATGCCGCTCTAGTGACAGCTGCCGAAGAAGTCCCTTGCTGCTGGAGATGCCACCGGAAGTGCCGCTGCGAGATGCCGATGCCGCATTTTGCGCAAGCCCCTGCTGTCTTTTTAAGCGGAATTGATACTTCTGCCCCAACCACTGCTACTTTATTTCAAGAGTACTCTACTAATCCAGGGACAATAATTTAAAATGATAACAATTTACAAATTAATTTGAAAATACTATTATAATGTTGTTTGGTCTATAATACTAGACACAGCCATTTTTACTCATTGAAAGTATTGAATTTATTCGTGATGGAATAATTACTTTACAATTGTATTGGAGTCTTACACACATGATGTACATTTATTCTGAGACGTGCTTTAATTTGAATGGTGACAGCTATTATGGGAGTGGCTTGATACAGATAACTTGATCTTGACTTTAATTAATTTTTATTTAACTTCAATGCTGTCACGTAAACAAATCTGCTTCAAAGATAAAATTAAATGAACTGAATTACAACATTGAAATAAAAATGTAATGACTGTACAAATGCTTGTGAATCTAACTGGGAATCATGTAAAAAAACAAAACAAAAAAAAAACAGAGCACATTGAATTTATCTATTATAACATTTGTCATTCTGTCATTTTGTTCGTTTGGCTGTTTCATTATAAAGGTCCAGAAATTCGTCAAGTTTTTCATCAGGTGTCTTTCTAATGATGTCATTACGTTGCTGCCTTGCTGCCAGTCAATCGCTGCATTGCTGATCGTGGTTTCGAGTATCGATACATCTGCCCTTTTCAAGGAACATGAGAACACGCAGTAATCTCAGACAACTTATTCATGATATTTGAATCCAATCCACAAATTCGTTTGAAGAACCAAATTAGCTAGAGATCAGTTATCATGATTAGAAGATCTAGCATCTGTCAGATCATCTGATATTAAGCGAGGTACGAAGAACGGACCTCAGAAGAGCAGTATCAAGAAATGTATATAAAATATATAATCATCTGAGATGATTTGACATGCTAGATCTTCTAATCGTGATAACTGAACGCTGGCTAATTTGGTTCTTCAAATGAATTTGTGGATTGGATTAAATTGTCTGTGATTACTGCGAGTAGTATGAGGTCTCTGCGGAACAAAAGTGGGTGTTTCTGTATTGGTGGGTGTTTTCAAACTGGTGGGTGTTTATAAATCATGCAATGAAAATTATCCCCTTCACCCGACCACACCCCTAAACCCTACCCACACTCTGACTTGGCCAAATCAGGTAACGCTCTCAAAAACGCCCCTCTGATTATGGCCTCGCCCACTGATCTGGTAACTCCTATTACTGTGCTGCAGAGAGCTGTACTTGAGTTATTGTGTTCCTCGAAAAGGGCAGATGTATCAATACTCGAAACCACAAACCGCAATACAGCTATTGGCTGGCGTCAAGACAGCAACGTAGTGACATCATATAATTAAAAAAAGACACCTGATGAAAAACTTAAGAAAAAAATATAAATTTCCTTTATAAGAAAACAGCCAAGCAACAAAAATGACATAAGTTATAATAGATAAATGAAATGTGCACTTTTTTTATAACATGATTCCCAATTATTTAGGCTATAGCCTATTCATGATTTCTAGTATTTGTTATTTCAATGTTATAATTAGCGATTCTTTTAATTTTACCTTTGTAGCAGATTTGCTATGTGACAGCATCAATTAAAGTTTCTTAAGGGTCAAGATCAAGTTATCTGAAGCTCCTGCACTGCATCAAGCCACTCCCATAATAGCTGTCGTGGTTCAAATTAACAAACTGTTGACAAACTGTAAAATATAACAAGTTGAGAGAGCCCTCTGCTATGAACACAATATAAATGCTGAACGAAATAATCTAGATGCTGGCAGTGTGCAAAGCTACCAAATTACTATATTTATTTCAAATAAATAAATATATGAGAATTTAAATACAAAATATAGGGCTCCACATTAAAGGGATAGTACACCCAAAAATGAACATTTTGTCATGATTTATATAGGAAGATATTTGGAAGAATGTCAGTAAACAAACAAATCTCACCCCCCATTGACTATCATAGTATTTTTTTTTTTTTTTTTTTCCTACTATGGTAGTCAATGGGAGGCAAGATCTGCTTGGTTACTGACATTCTTCCAAATATCTTCCTTTATGTACAGCAGAATAAAGAAATTCATACAGGTTTGGAACTACTGGAGGGTGAGTAAATTATGACAGAATTTGCATTTTTTGTTGAACTATCCCTTTATCTTGTCTTGTGCTTGTCTTGTGAGTGCAAAGTTATCTTTTGCAGCTCAAATTGTTTTAAGTCCAGTATTTATCTTAAGGTCTTTTTATATTTTTATTAAAGGGGTCATGAACTGTGTTGGTTTATTGTTTTATGTTTCCTGGGGTGCACTTATAATGTTAGTATGCTTTTTACATCCAAAATTGTCATAATTCATGAATAAAAGGCATTTTTCTTACCCTGATTTTAGCCTCTGGTTTGAACGCTCCGTTTTAAGGGGCGTGTCTGCTGTGAGACTTCAGTGTAAACGCCCACTGCTGTGATTGGCTAACATCTTTGCATATCTAAATATCCAAGTATTACTCTCTCTTTTAGCACGTTTTTACTATTACAGCTCTAAGGTTAACTAATCGTGAAAAGTGTTGCATTATATTTAGATCGTGGCATGAAAGGTTGCAGGGATGAACATTGTAGCTGATCACAGACAATGTTGAGCGCATGAAAGCAGTGATCTCGTCATTGCAACTCAATTTCTGTACACTAACAAATGCTTTTTATCTTCACTAACAGTGCAAACGCGATATAACTAAAAGATTCGTTGAATAAAATGGGAGTTCCCTTTCGATACTTCACTCGTACTTCAGCAGCGGGGAAAAAGGAGACCTTTCCCCCATACGCAGTACTCGTTCCGTATCTCAGGGAACCGAGGTAACGTTAGTAACCGAGTACGTTTTCCGCATCAGTCACTGATAAACTTGCTGTTTGATTGACAGCTTCAGCATGCGCTGCTCCAACCATTACAAAGGGGGCTTTCTTTGAGCTTTCTTTATATAATTTGATCACCATTAAATAAGATTATTTTCATCCTACTAAGAGAAACGACGCAAGTTGACGTTTAGTCACTGGTTTGATTTACTGACACACAGACAAAGAACATCTGACTGTACATGAATCATTACATATCAGATCAGGCATTATAATTAACACAGTTACTTACATGTTGTTGCATTACTGTCAAGTCCAGGCACTGCACAATATTTTGTAATCCTCAACGGCATGTTTATTGCTTGGTAGCTCAATCTGGTTTAGCACCACATATGTTACTTATGCGCGATTCGGTGGGGGGGCTATACAGGCAGGGATGAAGTAGGCGTTGATCTTCTTCTGCAGAGGAGGTGCTTACTGCCCTTTGACGTCATAGATCCCCACTTTGTAAATCCTGTCGTTTTCTGGGTCTGGTGTCAATTAAAGCTTTTATTGGACTAACAAGGAAGTTTTCAGCTCTAAAACTTACAGGATATTCTTATAGTATGATGACCTCTTATGTCAAAAGCTCAAGGAAAATTTGATTTCTCGTGTCATGACCCCTAATTAATAAAGTAATTATATAAAACTATATTGTCAGCGCCCAACAAATGAATTGGTTCTATGCATTTTTATTTAAACTCAGAAAAAGACAAGACATAAGAGATTTCTTATCCTTTAATACAGGCCAAAGCACACAGCAATGAAAGTTTTAAACTCTAAACCATCAAATGCGTCATTGACACGCACACACACAGAGAGAGAGAGGCAGAGTGAGATCAAATGCTTAGTTGGAGATTGTTTTATCAGTAAGTTGATTAAACAACGTTTTAAATAAAAAATAAAATCTTCACTGTGACAGAAATTAGTCTTTGATAATGTCTAAATGTATGCATCCAAATAGAATACCCACTAAATGTAATCATACTTAAAAATAGGGATGTCAATTTACGCAAATTCACATGATCGATAGTCGTTTAAATTAACGATCAATTAATTGTTAGCCTTAATACTGCAATATCGGTAGCATATAGCCAACAGCATGACATGGCGTGCAAATGCTGCTCAACGCCATGTTCCTCACCAAATGAATGAGAAGGGTTTTTAATCTAAATAAAGGGCTTGTAGGATTGTAAAATGAGTTGATGTGATTGATCATTTATTAAATTACTTATTTAATAATCAAATATATAACGACTAATACTAGGGATGCACCGATGTATCGGCCGATTTTTGCTCAATTTACAACCATCGGCATATCGGCTGTAGCAAGAAAAAGGCCGATATAACAAACTGATGGTTTATAAATTAACTGCGTGAAGGCACTGAGCTGTATAATGACTGTTGCGTAATCCTAGCGCTGCTGTCTGCGCTTTGATGCTAATCAAATAACAAAAGATCACACACTATTCTTGACTAAACTTTTGTAACTTTCATACAAGCGGACCCCATCCGAATGATGACCAAACCTTTACTGATGTTTTATAACGTTTATTGTGTCCGTTTTCACTCCAAACAAATCACCACAAAAGCTAAACAATACAGAGCAATGAGTGCGCATTAAACTCTCTCTCGATGCGTTTGATTACACGCACCCAGTTTAAGTCCATTTTATAATAAAGTTATAAAACTTATACTTGCATAATTAAGTTTCTAATCCAGTTCGTTTTGTTTTAAATGGTTCATTTTGTTATTTTTCTTGCTGACTATAAGTTTATGGTCAACGAATGGCTTTTCTGTATACGTGTATACGTGACATTGTTTGCAACACTGATTGAACTGACGTGATACAGATTTAGGTAAGCTACTGTATCTTTCAACATTTTTTGTAAAGTAGTAAAGAGGAAAGGATGATCGCGTTCACTCACGATCCTCGACAAGTGTTCAAGATGAAAACTGAAAAGTGATGCAGTCTTTAACTTTTTTTTTTTCATAATATAAATAAATGCATAGCCTAGGCCTATTTGCTTATCCTATAAGTTTGTGAATAAAAATGAAAATGTAGACGAAATTGGAAGCTATTAAATGTCTTATCATTAAAATATAAAAATTAAAGTGACGGGTAATAATTGATTATGATTGGTGATTTCCCACCGCGGTAGTAAAAAATTGCCACCGTCATAGCCCTATATAATAACCCTGATGCTAGTAAAATCTTTACATTAAGTAATAGCCTATGCCAAATAATGTTCTTAGTCTTTCCTTCCTGAAGCTACAACAGTTTACTTTGAATCAAATTAAAATAAATATAAATATATAGAAATAAATATATTAAATTTGGTTTGTGTACCCAAATAACAAACAGGGGAAATTGATATACATACTTTTTGACTTTGATGAATTAACAGGCCGAAATACAGCTGGACTCTTATTTTGAAATGTCTGTGCTTTACTTTTGCTGATCATTCAAATTCAGATGAGGAAGATAAAAAAAAAAATACGTTTTTACAACCATTTACAACACATTACAATATAAATAATATAAAGTAAACTTTGTCATAATTGATCAGCATTAGTTCATAAGCAATCGGTTGACAAATGTGCGCTAATCATTGATTGTGAGCTGCTCTGAAGCACTGTTTCGAGAGCCTGAAGAATGTGTAACAGCGACATTTTTTTTATTTTTATTTTTTTCACCTTAAAACATGCAGCGCTCACATTTATTTAATGAAATTAAAGTTGAAACTGTTTTGCACCGACACAGGCGACGCGAGGCGACAACACAGTCTGCTTTCATCGGCGCTAGTTTTTTGGCGTCGGTTTGTGATATTTTTCCCTACCCGTTCATATTTTGGTGCTCCAACTCATTTAATTACATCAACACAACAAATGATGTGATAGGCTACTGGTCACACAGAACACACAAATAACATGCAAATTTTACAGTCATAACGTGTGATATTGTATGGTCGCCAATGGCGACCACTTTAGCAAAAATATCACTCGCAAATTAATATTTTTGGTCGCAAATGCAACCGTTTTTATGCTGTTTGAGTCGCATGCGCTGAAGCTGAAGATGATCACTAGGGTTTACTACTTTACTACTAGGGTTGAGTATCATTTTAATTTGAGCAATTCCGATTCTGCTTATCGAATCTGGTTCTTATCGATTCTCGATTTTTATGGAGAGAAAAAAAAAAGCAAATACTTCAAGAATAATGTTTTTACCTTTTATTCTTGCCACATTTAGGCTATAACCAGTAGGCTGTAACTGTTTTTGTACCTGAGTGTGAGATGCTGCTATTGCTAATATTAGTTGTGTCTGGTGCTTTGTAGCAGGACTCGCGGCTGGGAGAGTTACAGTAGGTATGGAAAGTATTCAGACCCCCTTAAATTTTTCACTCTTTGTTATATTGCAGCCATTTGCTAAAATCATTTAAGTTCATTTTTTTTTCCCGCATTAATGTACACACAGCACCCCATATTGACAGAAAAACACAGAATTGTTGACATTTTTGCAGATTTATTAAAAAAGAAAAACTGAAATATCACATGGTCCTAAGTATTCAGACCCTTTGCTCAGTATTTAGTAGAAGCACCCTTTTGATCTAATACAGCCATGAGTCTTTTTGGGAAAGATGCAACAAGTTTTTCACACCTGGATTTGGGGATCCTCTGCCATTCCTCCTTGCAGATCCTCTCCAGTTCTGTCAGGTTGGATGGTAAATGTTGGTGGACAGCCATTTTTAGGTCTCTCCAGGGATGCTCAGTTGGGTTTAAGTCAGGGCTCTGGCTGGGCCATTGAAGAACAGTCACGGAGTTGTTGTGAAGCCACTCTTTCATTATTTTAGCTGTGTGCTTAGGGTCATTGTCTCGTTGGAAGGTAAACCTTCGGCCCAGTCTGAGGTCCTGAGCACTCTGGAGAAGGTTTTCGTCCAGGATATCCCTGTACTTGGCCGCATTCATCTTTCCCTCAATTGCAACCAGTCGTCCTGTCCCTGCAGCTGAAAAACACCCCCACAGCATGATGTTGCCACCACCATGCTTCACTGTTGGGACTGTATTGGACAGGTGATGAGCAGTGCCTGGTTTTCTCCACATATATCGTTTAGAATTAAGGCCAAAAAGTTCTATCTTGGTCTCATCAGACCAGAGAATCTTATTTCTCACCATCTTGGAGTCCTTCAGGTGTTTTTTCATGTGTCTTGCACTGAGAGGCTTCCATCGGGCCACTCTGCCATAAAGCCCCGACTGGTGGAGGGCTGCAGTGATGGTTGACTTTCCACCAAGGCTCTTCTCCCCCGATAGCTCAGTTTGGCCGGAAGGCCAGCTCTAGGAAGGGTTCTGGTCGTCCCAAACGTCTTCCATTTAAGGATTATGGAGGCCACTGTGCTCTTAGGAACCTTAAGTGCAGCAGAAATTTTTTGTAACCTTGGCCAGATCTGTGCCTTGCCACAATTCTGTGTCTGAGCTCTTCAGGCAGTTCCTTTGACCTCATGATTCTCATTTGCTCTGACATGCACTGTGAACTGTAAGGTCTTATATAGACAGGTGTGTGGCTTTCCTAATCAAGTCCAATCAGTATAATCAAACACAGCTGGACTCAAATGAAGGTGTAGAACCATCAAGGATGATCAGAAGAAATGGACAGCACCGGAGTTAAATATATGAGTGTCACAGCAAAGGGTCTGAATACTTAGGACCATGTGATATTTCAGTTTTTCTTTTTTAATCTGCAAAAATGTCAACAATTCTGTGTTTTTCTGTCAATATGGGGTGCTGTGTGTACATTAATGAGGAAAAAAAATGAACTTAAATGATTTTAGCAAATGGCTGCAAATATAACAAAGAGTGAAAAATGTAAGGGGGTCTGAATACTTTCCGTACCCACTGTAGGTGGCCGTTCACATCGCATCTTCTGCACGCACAAGTTCATTATTTCAAATGTAGGCGCGCTATTTCAAATGTTCGATATTTCAAATGTTTCCAGGCGTGCCTATGCCACGGCGAGATGAAAACATCTAAACATTTCAGAATGCCTCCAGCACACCGCAGGTCATGTGACAAGAACCAACCGATCAGCTTCAGCCTTTCCGTAACAACATCAAAAGCTCAGCCGAACAGCTGATCATAGCTGTACAGAGTAGGTTTTTATTTCTCATCTCCATAAATATATCTAGTAGTAAAGCTAATGCAAGGGCTAGAAATCAATTAATCCTGTGCTGATACTTCCTAGTCATCGTGCAGAGCGCAGTTCATGGTTGCATAGCAACGACAGACGCCACAGGAGCGCTAGCTCTTTGGAAAGGAGGAGAAAGTGGCACGGCTGTGCTTTTTTTTTGAACGTGAGCGGCCCCTTAAACACTGTGCATTCCCTCAGATTAATGCAGTGTTGAAGCAAAAGTCAGTGCCGATTGTAACGAACTGCGTATGTGCGTGATGAGATAAGGTCCTTGTTGCAGGTCCTGGCAGATAGATACAACTGTAAAATGCTCATTGCAGTTCGCCGTGCAAGAATGACTGAAAAAAGTCAGGAATCTATAAACAGAATCGAAATGCGCGCATCGTATCGAATCCCCGGTTCTTTGAAATTTGGAACCGGTTCTAAAATGGAACTGGTTCTCGAGACCCAATCCTATTTACTACCGTGTTAATTCTTAACCAAATGCATCCTATATGAGATAAATCAGATATAGATAGGCCTACACGAAATACACAATATTACAACTTACATTTGCACAAAACAAAAGGCTGCGAATGCACTCGCAAACTTATAGTCATGATGGTGTAACTCTAGCTGTAACGTGGTCCCAAACATAACTCCAGCGCGCTTGCTTCATTTTTCCTCGTGTCTGCTTTACATGGTTAACGGTTGAGCAGCACGCACGCACATGAACCTGCTTAATCGACGATCGATACGTTTTATAGATTAATTGTCGATAATACATTTAATCGATCGCTGATTAATCGTCAACATCCCTACCTAAAAAGTGTTCTCACCAAAGTGTTTCAACAAGTTTGTTCAACCTTGTTTAAAGATAGCCATATGCTGCCTTCTAGTGGTTACACTAGGTATGACATTTTTTTTTTTCCAACCACATATAGATAATTTGTCTATTTTTAACTTTTTAACACTTGCTTTTTGAATTGAAAAAATTGATTAACGTGTTAATTTTAAACATTTGTATTTTAAATAGAAATAAATTGTGTATAATGCATTGTTTAGAAGATATGAGACTCTTCCTGTTTCCCTTTTTTTGACATTAATTTAATCTCTCGCCATGGCAACACCATTTGAGAGATCCAGTATCCATCCACAATTTAATGTCTTCATTGTCTTGTCACCATGTTCAGAAAGTTTGGTGTGAATCATATGAATCCTGTAGGAGGAGTAGTTAAAAATTAAGAGCCTGATTATTAAAGGAAATCACATCCAAACCTAAATATATGACTTCCTGTTATTCAGAGCTAATGACTGTAAATTAGAAAGTTGTCCTGCTCGATGAGAACAATATATGTACTGAGTTTGGTGACTGTAGGTAAAACTAACCCCCAACCTTTGTCAAAAGGTGGCGCTACAGAGCTCACTCTCCACACCCGTTTCTAAGGCTTTGCCCATGTCTAATAGCTGACCACTCTGTGTGTTGAGTTTCAAGCAATTTGAAGCATGCTAAGAGCCTCAAACACCCAAGAATTTTATTAAAGTTTGATATATTGCCATGGCAACAGTATTTAATATCAAGAATCCTTTCACAGGTCTACATCTGCCATGTTTTGACATTACACTGATGAAGTTTGAAGCAAATCGAGTAAAATTAAGAGGGTGATTTTCAAAGTATGTTTGAAAGTGACACACTTCCTGCTGCTAGTTGGTGGCACTATGACTTTGACTCACAGTAGTCACATACATGTGATGATCAGCCTCCTACAATGAACGTGCAGCTGAAGTTTCATCCAAATCAGTCAATGTATAAAGAAGTTATAACACATTACCTGTTACCCATTTCTTGCCATAAATTCGTTTCAATGCCACTGTTCGAGATGCCAAAAATCCGCTTGCAATTTAGCATCCTTAATATCTTGCCTTCATGCTGACCGAGTCTGTAGGTGATCAGATGTATCCCCTAGGACAGTGGTCTCCAACATGGTGCCCACAGGCACCTGGTAGCCTGCGTGGAACCTGTGAGTTGCCCGTTAAGCACATTCTATAAATAGCCCCAACTTGCCATTAGCGATCCCCTGTAAAATCACGGCTCCAGACTTTGACTAAACGGTATCATTTTGTGACCTTTTTTGTGCCGGTGCAACTAAAACTAAACCAGTTAGGAGACATTTCACTCCCCAACTCATGGATTTACTGTAGTAAAACAAACTGTTTTAGCAGAAATGTGATAGGACTATATATTCATATCAAATGTTGCAATATTAATCATGTATAAATGTATTAAATTCGAGTACTGATACTATGTATGGAAGAACAAATGGTAAATTTTAGTGGGCAAATAAAAAAAACAGAAGCAAGGGCTTTCCAGTCCCAACTCAGTTACACTGTCAGAATATTTAAAAAACAGGTTTTACACTTCTTACAAATATAGTTAATTTAAACAAATGTACATTTGCATCCCAACTTAAACTCAGTGTTTTACTGTCTGTTTCCATGAGATATAACAAACAAGTAGCCCTCTAGATTATTTTATGCCTTGAGGTGGCCCTTGCTAGGGCTGTGACAGTATGGGATTTTTTTATTACCGTGGTGAAGAAGCAACAAATCACGCGGTTAACCACGGTTAACCGAGCAAATTATATTAACTATAATAACATGAAATAATATTTATTTCTATAACTTTGTTGTTTTTTCAATATCTTTTGGGTTTAATAGGAATTATGGAACAGTTTTTGTCATCGTTTGTAACCCATTTTTTTTGTACAATAAATTATTCATAGAATAACAACCTGAGAAAGCTGCAGAAAGAACAAGCCGAGCTCAACGTGCCCCAATATTGCTTAGTTCTGGTGAGTTGTGCTAAACTTTGATTCCTATTTCTTTAGACATCGTTTTTCAGGTAACAGTCCGTGGATATAAACGCACTCGTCCAAATGCAACTTGTTGAAACAGCGTACGTGGGCCCTGCCCACATCGCAAACGGGCCCCTGGCGACAAAGTGACTATATAAATATAAATAATACAATGTAATTAGTGCTGAGATTTTTCACAGCAGTGAATAAATACACAAGTTTGCGTATATATAGATATATAAATAAATAAATAAATAAAGGGCTGATGACATCTATGTGTGCCGAGTTTCATACATTTACGTGTTAGTATTTATCCATGATTTCAGATTCTGTTCTAGCAGGCTCTGTAGAGCCCCCCTGCCACACCCATGTCACAGCTTTGGCCTGGCCCTAATGGCCACAGATTCTGACCCGTGTGCAAATTTTCAAGAGTTTTTGAGCACGTTAAGGGCCTCAAAAGCCCCCAAAACTTGGAAAAATAATAATAAATATTGCTGCAAGCAGCGAAGACGGGCCCTAGCTCTGGCGCCACCGCCACCCTGGTGGCTTCAGGGCAACAGTGCATGGTCGCCAATATGCATTTATAGCAAGTAAATGTAACAGAACTATATCAGAGTTGTTCGAATATGCCACATTTACTGCAGCAAGCTAGTGCCACTATGACTGTGAACCACAATAGTCACATCTATAAGATCATTTAAATTTAGATGAATATCATGTAATAGGATGTCATAGTCACTTTGAAATGACTGCAAAGTTATCTTTTGCAGCTCAAAAGTTTTTTTTTTTGTTTTTTTTATACAGTAGTCAACATTTGAAGTTGATCAAAAAAAGAAGGTTTTAGGACAACTTTGATGAAAGGTTTTGATCTACTTCAAATGTTTACTACTACTTCTCTCTCTCTCTCTCTCTCTCTATATATATATATTACACACACACAGGCTGTTTTATCAGTAAGTTGACTCATAAGATTCAACATTTTAAATAAAAATCTACGCTGTGACAGAAATTAGTCTTTGATATCTAAATACAATACCCACTAAATGGGTAGTGCATCTAAATACAATACCCACTAAATGTAATCATACCTAAAAACAGTGTTCTTATCAGTGTCCTCAAGTTTTCTCAACCCAGTTTAAAAATAGGAAAATACTGCCATCTAGTGTTTACAGTATGTATGACATTTATTTTTTCAACCAGAGGTGACTAATCTGCTTTTTCACAATGTCAACACAAGGTGGCAGTACTATATTTTAGGCCAGGGAAACAACGTGAAATGAAACAGCGCTACTTGTGCATACTGCGCAGCGTGCGACTCATGAGCTCATAAATATGTGTACTTGCTGAGTGTCTCGATCACACGACCACTAAACAGCCAGATTTAGAAGTGTTACAGGGTACAAGCTGCAAATCTCTTTGTGATTTAATTAGGGGCCAAGCACCGAAGGTGCGTAGGCACCTATTGTATCCGTTGGCGTTCTTTTTAGGGGCCAAGCACCGAAGGTGCGTAGGCACCTATTGTATCCGTTGGCGTTCTTTTTAGGGGCCAAGCACCGAAGGTGCGGAGGCACCTATTGTAATCGTTAGTTTTCTTCTTATTAGGGGCCAAGCACCGAAGGTGCAAAGGCACCTCTTGTAATCATTAGTTAGGGGCCAAGCACCGAAGGTGCGGAGGCACCTATTGTAATCATTAGTTTTCTTATTATTAGGGGCCAAGCACCGAAGGTGCGTAGGCACCTATTGTAATCGTCTGCCTTCTGCTTCTTCTGCTGCTGCTGCTGCTCTGGGAGTCTATGGCAGCCCATAGAACCACTTGCGGGAAAGTTGTGAAATTTGGCACACAGTTAGAGGACAGTCTGATCTGTGTCCATAGCAAATTTGGAGTCTCTAACTCAATCCCTCTAGCACCACCAGCTATCCAAAGTTTCACTCATGTTTATGTTAATAACTTTTGAACCATAAGGGTTAGAAACAAAATTTTGCTCTGATTCCTTGGGTCAAGACAAATCGATTGCACCCTATGACGTCATTTTCCGTCATGAAATTTTTTCCACCATTTTGAATTTTCTAAAAAGCCTACGTTTTCGAACTCCTCCTAGGCAGTTACTCCGATTTTCACGAAAATTGAACCAGATCATCTTCAGACCATGCCGGCAAAAAGTTATGGAATTCAAGTTGATTTCTTTTCGTATACGGCAGCAACAAATTTGAGGCATGATGCAAAACCGACTCTTGAAGCTGTATCTCTGCAATGCTTTGGCATATTTACACCAAACTTTGCATAAGTCACTGTCACCTTACTTTGACCATACCACAGGATTTCAGTAGAATCCTTGGGTCATGCTGAGAACATAGATACCAAATTTGCCATAGTCGGCTGAACTTCCTGTCTGCCATATTGTTTTTATTTAAAAACATACTTTTTCAAACTCCTCCTAGACCGTTGCTCCGATTTTCACCAAAATAGTACCGTATCATCTTCAGACCATGCCGACAAAAAGTTATGGATTTCAAGTCGATATGTCAAACCGTTTTCGTATACCGGAGCAACGAATTTGCGGCATGATGCAAAACCGACTCTTGAAGCTGTATCTCTGCAATGCTTTGGCATATTGACACCAAACTTTGCATGAGTCACTGTCACCTTACTTTGACCATACCACAGCAAGTTGGTCACAGCGCCATCTATTGGTTGAATGTGATGAATCATTAAATTATTATTATTAAAGGTATTTATGATTTCTCTGTCATTTTGCCATTAGGGGCCAAGCACCGAAGGTGCGTAGGCACCTATTGTAATCATTGGCATTCTTCTTCTTCTTCTTCTTCTTCTTCTTCTTCTTCTTCTTCTTCTTCTTCTTCTTCTTCTTCCTCTTCCTCCTCCGCTCTGGGAGTCTATAACAGCCCATAGAACCGCTTGCGGGAAAGTTGTGAAATTTGGCACACAGTCTGATCTGTGTCCATAGTAAATTTGGAGTCTCTAACTCAATCCCTCTAGCGCCACCAGCTGTCCAAATTTACACTCATGTTTATGTTAAAATTATGTTAAAATTCGAATTGAATGCACCCTATGACGTCATTTTCCGTCATGAGAATTTTTTCGCCATTTTGAATTTTCTGAAAAAACCTACTTTTTCGAACTCCTCCTAGGCCGTTACTCCGATTTTCACGAAAATTGAACCAGATCATCTTCAGACCATGCCGACAAAAAGTTATAGAATTCAAGTTGATTCCTCAAACCGTTTTTCGATTAACACTCGAACGAATTTTACGAAGCCCTTGCGAAAATAGACATAATGGTGTATCTCTGCAATGCTTTGTCGTATTCAGACTAAACTTGCTATATGTCATCACAAGCATGACCTAAGGCATTATGCAGCGTTTCGGTGCAGTCTCACCTACTGGTCCGAAGATACGAAAAATGGATATTTTTGCTTATAACTTTTGAACGGTTTGTCCAGAAATCATAAAATTGGTCTCATCGGATTCAGGGCATGCCGAGTTGAATGATATCCAATTTTCCCATATCAGCCATTTTGGGCATCGGCCATTTTGAATTATGTGCTAAAATGCTATATTTTATGAATGCTTTAGCGCAGTGTTTCCCAAAGTGGGGGTCGTGATATTATTTCCAGAAATCAAAAAAAAAAAGGTTTTTTTTTTATATTTTATTTATATATATATATATATATATATATATATATATATATATATATATATATAATATATATATATGGATTATGAAATGAAATAGCATATTTTATTAATAATCATAACAAAATACAAAAATCAAAAACCATGCAAATAAAAAAAGCCATCAACCTTTCGATTTTCCTTCCCCTCGACCATGATTCCTGAGGTGATTACGATAGATTAATGACATATTAGCAACAGCATCAGTTGCAGCAGGTCAATTTACAGCACCATGTTAAACATTCAGACATGTGCACGTAGGTAATTCTTTAGGCTTTAAGCTTTGGATATTATTTTTGTTGAAATAATAAAACGTTGGTTAATATCGACCAAAAAGAACGCAGGGAGGCCAACGGAGGAGAGCGGAAAAGCACCACTGTCATGCCTTTGCAGTACATAACATGCAGCACGCGCTATTGTGTTTTCACATATGCCGCGTTAGCAGTGCGCAACTTATCCATGGCTGTATATCTCAAACACATTTACATATTTTTATTTCAAATCCAAAAGTTGTTACTGAACATGGCATGTCAGCATTGTGATTCTCTTTGTATACACTATTTCATAGATGTCACGTTTAAACGCACTACATTTAAACATTTTATTCATTTCATTACTTTATATTTATATAAAGTAATACTATATATATATATATATATATATATATATATATATATATATATACACACACACACACACATACAGTGGGTACGGAAAGTATTCAGACCCCCTTAAATTTTTCACTCTTTGTTATATTGCAGCCATTTGCTAAAATCATTTAAGTTCATTTTTTTTTCCTCATTAATGTACACACAGCACCCCATATTAACAGAAAAACACAGAATTGTTGACATTTTTGCAGATTTATTAAAAAAGAAAAACTGAAATATCACATGGTCCTAAGTATTCAGACCCTTTGCTCAGTATTTAGTAGAAGCACCCTTTTGATCTAATACAGCCATGAGTCTTTTTGGGAAAGATGCAAGTTTTTCACACCTGGATTTGAGGATCCTCTGCCATTCCTCCTTGCAGATCCTCTCCAGTTCTGTCAGGTTGGATGGTAAATGTTGGTGGACAGCCATTTCTAGGTCTCTCCAGAGATGCTCAATTGGGTTTAAGTCAGGGCTCTGGCTGGGCCATTCAAGAACAGTCACGGAGTTGTTGTGAAGCCACTCCTTCGTTATTTTAGCTGTGTGCTTAGGGTCATTGTCTTGTTGGAAGGTAAACCTTCGGCCCAGTCTGAGGTCCTGAGCACTCTGGAGAAGGTTTTCGTCCAGGAAATCCCTGTACTTGGCCGCATTCATCTTTCCCTCAATTGCAACCAGTTGTCCTGTCCCTGCAGCTGACACCCCCACAGCATGATGCTGCCACCACCATGCTTCACTGTTGGGACTGTATTGGACAGGTGATGAGCAGTGCCTGGTTTTCTCCACACATACCGCTTAGAATTAAGGCCAAAAAGTTCTATCTTGGTCTCATCAGACCAGAGAATCTTATTTCTCACCATCTTGGAGTCCTTCAGGTGTTTTTTCATGTTTCTTGCACTGAGGAGAGGCTTCCGTCGGGCCACTCTGCCATAAAGCCCCGACTGGTGGAGGGCTGCAGTGATGGTGGACTTTCTACAACTTTCTCCCATCTCCCGACTGCATCTCTGGAGCTCAGCCACAGTGATCTTTGGGTTCTTCTTTACCTCTCTCACCAAGGCTCTTCTCCCCCGATAGCTCAGTTTGGCCAGACGGCCAGCTCTAGGAAGGGTTGTGGTCGTCCCAAACGTCTTCCATTTAAGGATTATGGAGGCCACTGTGCTCTTAGGAACCTTAAGTGCAGCAGAAATTTTTTTTGTAACCTTGGCCAGATCTGTGCCTTGCCACAATTCTGTGTCTGAGCTCTTCAGGCAGTTCCTTTGACCTCATGATTCTCATTTGCTCTGACATGCACTGTGAGCTGTAAGGTCTTATATAGACAGGTGTGTGGCTTTCCTAATCAAGTCCAATCAGTATAATCAAACACAGCTGGACTCAAATGAAGGTGTAGAACCATCTCAAGGATGATCAGAAGAAATGGACAGCACCGGAGTTAAATATATGAGTGTCACAGCAAAGGGTCTGAATACTTAGGACCATGTGATATTTCAGTTTTTCTTTTTTAATAAATCTGCAAAAATGTCAACAATTCTGTGTTTTTCTGTCAATATGGGGTGCTGTGTGTACATTAATGAGGAAAAAAAATGAACTTAAATGATTTTAGCAAATGGCTGCAATATAACAAAGAGTGAAAAATGTAAATAGGTCTGAATACTTTCCATACCCGCTATGTATGTGTGTGTGTGTGTGTGTGTGTGTATATATATATATATATATATATATATATATATATATAATGTATATGTGTGTTGCTCACACAAGTGGCAAAACATTTAAACATAAGCTTTATGTTAAAATCACAAACAATTTAAGTTTAAACTTAAAATAGACAAAAACAGGCGACTCTTGGCTTTTCTTTCCTTTTTAAATCTTTTTACAAGAAATCCCTCAAGTCATAAAGAACTTTGTTTTTCCACCTTCACGAAGAGACGAGTGCTATCGTTTGTCTCCTTGTTCACCTAAATGCCTGGTAAGTTGTCATTTTCCTTGCTTTACCCAAGGCAAAAAAGCCATGTGTAAACTGTGTAACAGAGACTTTAAATTATATGCATCTATGGTGAAATTACTAGTTTCTTCACGTCAATACATGTTTATTTTAATGCGAACAATGCGCTATCATTTTAATTCAGCGCTGTGCAGCACAGCAAAAATAGACTCAGTGTAGAAAAGATCGCTGCACTGCTGCAGACGCACTGCTCCTGGAACGCACTGCCGGACCGCATCCGCATGCAGCGTGAACGCTCTAATCCGTTAATATGGGCACAGAAAACGACTGGCATCGTTATTTTTGGGGGTTGTGGGCTGAAAAGTTTGGGAACCCCTGCTATAGAGCCCCTCCTCCCCACCCGTTTCTAAGGCTTGGCCCATGTCTACTAGCCGGCATCTCTGATACAATTTGAAGCATGCTAAGTGTCTCAAAAGCATCCAAAACAAATATTGAAGTTTGCCTCTGTGGCGTCCTAATGGCCGCAGATTTTAATGTGTGTGCCAATTTTCAAGAGTTTTTGAGCATGTTAAGGCCCCCCAAAACTCCCGGATGATTGGGGAAAAAAAAAAAAAAAAAAAATCCTTAGGGGATCAATAGGGCCCTGCGCCAGTGGCTTGGGCAATAATAATAATAATAATAATAATAATAATAATCCTAAGGAAAACCATAATAATAATAATAACAACAACACAAATTTCACAGAGAAAATTCAAAATATCTCACTTCCTGTTGGGTTTTCAGATTTTGCACCCAGGGACTTTTTTGTAGGTATTGGGCTGTTAAATGTGTCTACCGAATTTCTTACTTGTGCGTGAAACGTTGAGCGAAGGGTGCTCAATCGAAATTTTGTAGGTGGAGCTATCGAGCCATTTTGCCACACCTAATTCTGAAACCCATATCAGACATACATTTTCACCACTTCTGACGCATGTGCAAAGTTTCATGAGTTTGAGCATGTTTAGGCCCTCAAAAATGCGATTCATTTCGGAGAAGACGAATAATTGACTGAGCAATTACAATAGGGTTCTCACAGTTTTACAGAATGCATCTGTAAAACTGCATTCTTCCATCTTAAAAATATATCTAAACTACGACATATGCTCTCAATGACAAATGCAGAACAGTTAGTTCATGCGTTCATGACCTTAAGGCTAGATTACTGTAACGCTCTACTGGGTGGTTGTTCTGCTCGCCTGATAAATAAACTACAGCTCGTACAAAATGCAGCAGCTAAAGTTCTTACTAGAACTAGGAAGTATGACCATATTAGCCCAGTTCTGTCAACACTGCATTGGCTTCCTGTTAAACATCGTATAGATTTTAAAATCTTGCTAATTACTTACAAAGCACTAAATGGTTTAGCTCCCCAGTACCTGAGCGAGCTCCTAATTCATTATAGTCCTTCACGTCTATTGCGATCTCAGAATTCAGGCCAGCTGATAATACCTAGAATATCAAAATCAACCGCAGGCGGTAGATCCTTCTCCTATTTGGCACCTAAACTCTGGAACAATCTTCCTAGCATTGTTCGGGAAGCAGACACACTCTGTCAGTTTAAATCTAGACTAAAAACGCATTTCTTTAACCTGGCATACACATAACACATTACCAATTTATATTTTCAAATCTGTTAAAGGATTATTAGGCTGCATAAATTAGGTCAGCCGGAACCGGGAACACTTCCTATAACACCTGATGTACTCGTTACATCAGAAGAAGAATGGCATCTACGCTAATATTAGTCTTTCTGGTTATCCCGAGGTTCACCGTAGTCAACCGGATCCAGGCCGTATCCAGGTGAGACCAAGGACCTGTGCCTTGACACGACCACAACGCAGCCCTGAAGTATCAGCAGAGATTGAGTCAACTAGATCATCCACTCTGAGGGCTTCATCGACACGACAGCCACGACACAGTTCCTCAACGGCCGTGATGAATACAGTCCTCAATTGGATGGAACTGGAATAAATACTTTGAATGTTGCGATCCTGTCTGACTTATGATAGCTACCTGAATCGTAACAAAGCACTGTTGGCCAGAGGAGAACTGGCCCCCCGACTAAGCCTGGTTTCTCCCAAGGTTTTTTTTCTCCATTTAAACACCTATTTGCCACTTGTCTGCCACCTGATGTCACCTGTTGGAGTTTGGGTTCCTTGCCGCTGTCGCCTTTGGCTTGCTTAGTTGGGGACACTTGACATTAGATATTCAACAGTGCTTTGATCTGCCTGCATTGACACTATTCTTTTAAGAGCTGCTGTGCAGCCAAATAATGTACCAGTTGTCAATGTAAAGCTGCTTTGACACAATCTACATTGTAAAAAGCGCTATATAAATAAAGGTGACTTGACTTGACACCATCGGTGCTTGGGCCCTAATAAATATACCTGCAAGCATGACAGGCCCAAGCCCCGGTGCCACCGCCACCCCGGTGGCTTCAGGGCAACAGTGCACGGTGGGCAATATGCATTTATAGCGGGTACATGTAAATGAACTATAATAAAGTTGTTTAAATACGCCACACTTATACCCCTTTTCCACCAGCGTGAACTGGTGCTAGTTCAGAGCTAGTGCTAATGCCAGTTCGGAGTTGGTTCAACTGACGAGCCTTCTAAGAACCGGTTTGCCTTTCCATGGGCTAGAGAGCCAGCACAGAGTCAGGTCTTATGTCACTGTATATACGTCTCATCTTTCACAGCAGCGCTAGCACAGCAGCTCCAAACATTAACACACCAAGCTTGTTCAAGATGCATTGGCTTCTCGCAGACCGATCGCCACATATGACATCAAAGCATGTCACACACTGATCGGTCCATGCAGCTCTGATGTATCTCGAATAAGCCTTCCATCAACAATGGCGGACATTGCATTACTATAAGATGTGATGTGATTTCAAAGCGCTTTTGAAATTGACACACTTCCTGCTGCCAGTTGGTGGTGCTATGACTTTGACCCACAATGGTCACATCTATGTGATCAGCCTCCTTCAAAGAACACACGGCTGAAGTTTCATAAAAATCAATCAATGTATGCAAAAGTTATAACACACTTCCTGTTTCCCTTTTCTCACCATAAATTCTTTGCCTCGCCTAAAACTCACCTTGGTGGTTTTAGGGCAACTGCGCACAGCGGGCAGTATGAATTTAAACTGGGTAAATATAAAAGAACTATGTCAAAGTCATTTGAATACGCCACATTTACTGCAGCCACTATGACTATGTACTACAACAGCTACATCCATGATATAATTTAAATGATGAATTTCAAGTCATAGGATGTTATAGGTCACTTTGAAATGAGTGCAAAGTTATCTTTTGAAGCTCCAAATTGAAGTCCAGTAGTCCAGAATTTATCTTAAGGTCTTTTTATATTTTTAGGTCTTTTTTTCTGTAATTAAACTAATTATATAAAACTATATTGTCAGTGCCCAACAAATGAACTGGTTCTATGCATTTACTTTATTCAAACTCAGAAAAAGATAAGGCCTAAGAGATTTCTTATCCTTTAAAGGGTCATGAAACCCCAGAACACATTTTTTGAGATGTGAACAGATATGTATAGGATGCACATCATTGAAAACACTAAAGGTACTCATTAATTTTATTCATAAGTTGAAATTAGTTATTTTTTCATTTTTCAGAGTGTTTTCTGTCTTCCGGTTTGAAAAGCGACGTCAATGTATAATACCGGCAAGATCCGGAGTGGTGAATGTTTGACCTGGTCAAACATGGAGCTGGCGTCAACCATTTCTGAGGCTTTTAAGCCATTTGGTTTACGAGGACACAGGAAGTGTCCTCATAAACCATGTTTACATTGTAATACCCATGTCATTATACACATTTGTGTCCTCATAAACCATGTATACAAGAAAACACACACACACACACACACACACACACACACACACACACACACACACACACACACTCTGTCCTTCCATAAAACAATCTTTCATAAAGTTCGGAAAGGTTGAAGCGAATTACAAGGCGCGCACTTTCCTTGATGTTACGCTTGCAGTGTGCGGTCTTGTCCGCCGGTATTTTCCTTACAAATGCTCTACGAAGGCATCATATGTCGATTGGAATTCAGCGGGCTTATGTATTAAAAATGGGAAACCCGTTGACAGAAGGCTGCTTTCAATTTCTGATGTGCGCTTTGTAAAGAGCTCTTGCGCATGCGGCTGTGTGCAACTCTGTAAGTGGTTACATAGGCTGCTTGCTTCTTAAAATGTTTTTATGACATGAAATTAATGTAAAAACAAAAAAAAGTCAGTTATCTCTTAAGTGATTAAACAGACAGGAAAAACCACATCTTATATTTCAAAAGAGATCTGTGCGTTAGTTTGACATGCAGCTTATTAGATCTCCCTCTGTCATATCATCAGTATCAAACAACAGTAAAGATGAGAGAGAAATCATTCACAGCTCTTGAAAGGAAAACGTTCAGATACTCTTAAATACTGAAAGCACTCTTTGTTTATTGCTTGTAATTAGGGCCCAAGCACCGACGGTGTGAGGACCCTATTGTAATTGCTCGGTCAGTTATTCTTCTCTGAAATTAATCACATTTTTGAGGGCCTAAACATGCTCGAAGACTCATGAAACTTTGCACACGCGTCAGAAGTGGTGAAAATTTACGTCTGATATGGGTTTCAGAATTAGGTGTGGCAAAGTGGCTCAACAGTTTCAATTTGGTGCCCTTTGCACTACATTTCACGTACAGGTATGAAATTTGGTAGACACATGTAACAGCCCAATACCTACAAAAAAGCCAGAGGGTGCAAAATCTGTAAACTCAACAGGAAGTGAGATATTTAGAATTTTCTCTGCAAAATTTTTGAAGTTTTTGCCATTTCCAGATGTTAAACTTTAACGAACTCCTCCTAGAGCTTTAATCAGATCAACATCATAATAGGTCTGTCTAATCTTAAGGACTTTACAACGTTAAATTGCGAAGATCTAGAGTTTTCACCAAAGGGTGTGTCCGTGGCGGCCTGACAAAGTTTGATGTTTCGCCATGAAACAGGGAAGTTGTTGTAACTCGGGTATACAATGTCGGATCTGCCCAAAACTTCACATGTTTTGTTAGACTCCTAGCCTGAATACATTTACGTGGCAATATTCAGTTACAGTCAAAGTGCCACCTTTGGGCAACAGGAAATGACATGTTTTACACTGTTATTAACTCCTCATAGAGATTTAACCAGAACCACATCATATTTGGTCAGTCTAATTTTAAGGCCTTAGTTATGTTAAATTGCGAAGATCTTGAGATTTCGTTGAAGGGCGTGTCCGTGGCGGCCTGACAAAGTCTGATGTTTCGCCATGAAAGGGGAAGCTGTTGTTACTCAGGCATGTCCAAACTGCCCCAAGCTTCACATGTGTGATAAGAGACCTGGCCTAAAGGCATCTACTTGACAATACACAAACACGTTAAATCATGCAACACTTGGCTAATGTATGCGAATAACGTGATGAAATAGGAAGTTGTTGTAACTCAGGTATACAATGTACGATCTGCTCCAAACTTCACATTTGATAAGAGTCCTGGCCTGAAGACATCTACATCGCAACATTCAGTTAGTCAAAGCGCCACCTGTTGGCAGTAGGAAGTGGGGCACTTTGAAATGACTTTCTCCTGTATTTACTCACTTATATGCATGTCGCCCACTGTTCACTGTTTTCCTAAGGCCAACGGGTGGCGGTGAGCCTGGGTGTGAGGGCCCTTTCATCACTGATTGCAGCTTTAATGTTTTTTTTTGTTCCTCTTTATTATTTACTAGCTTTTGTTTTATATTAGGTATCATTAGCTATATTAGTTTATATATTTAAAATTCTTATCATGCAATTGTTTTAATTAAATTGTTTAATGTGTAATTATTTTAAAAAGCTCTTAAAATCTTTTTTTTTTTTTTTTGTATATTCTAAGTTTTATTAATACGATTAATTAATAAGAAAAAAAGTATAGATCAAGAATCGTTTTGGAATCACACTGTGACTCCCAGAAACGGATTGTATCGTGAGGTGTCTAAAGATTCCCACCCCTACTATACAATGATTTATTGATTGTCTTTGTTTAATAATACAGAAGATAAAGAGCTTAAAAAATAATTGCATGTGAAATAGCAATATTGGTGTAAAAAAAAAAAAAAATCGCAATTAAATTATTTTCCAAAATTGTTCAGCCCTATCGTAGGTCCAGGGAAACTTTTTGGATTTATTTAGACACATTGTTTCCCAAAGGGCTTAAAGGGATAGTTCACCCAAAAAATTTTCATTTTTGGGTGAACTAACCCTTTAATCAGGAAATGGACTATGGTGTGTGTGTGTGTGTGTGTGTAATAAATATAAATATAAATATAAATATATATATATATATATATATATATATATATATATATATATATATATATATATAATATATATATATATATATATATATATATATAATATATAATATAAAATAATTATAATATAATATAATATTATTATTTTTTTTTATTTTTTTTTTCCTAGAGTGAGTGTTGCACCTTTTCTTCAACTAAGATGATTTGACATTCTAATTATTTTTCTGGGCTTCACTTTGAGCTTCAAGTGAATGGAAAGAGGAGAGAAAAAGTCTTTTTTTTTTTTTTTTTTTTTATTTGTTTGTGTGACAGACATTTCAGCAGTCAACAACTGACACCTCCAACCTAAATCAAGGAGTTACGAGTAGGCTAGTGCAGTGGTTCCCAAACTTTTTAGCTTGGAGTACCCCCTGAAGGGATTACCATCCTTCTGTTTACCCCCTCTCTTCCACTTAGACTGCAGTCACACCTTTACCATTAAGGGACAATATTTGCCCCCTAAATTGATTTTTCCAGTGCATATCTTTACCTTTATGAATAACTTTATAAAATAAATAATGTTTATATAAAAATGTTAGAGAAATATGCAGTGATGGTAAAACTAAGTAAAACTTTTAAATATTACACTAAAACCGCCAGTAGGTGGTAGCAAGTCACTGTTTTTATTAGTGAGTCATCGAGTCATTCATTCAGTAACGAAGCAAGTGGCTGTGAATGAATCATTGACTCTCACGATTCGTTCAAAGCTGAAGAATTGTTCGCGAAACACAGATGTGTGTTGTAGTTCTGCTGTGGTTTTCGTTAGAACTATTATTTCATTGCAAAATAGAGTAAATACTGACAGTACTGTGTTTAAAATGTATGTTTTGTTTTTTGACCTGTTGCATAATAATGTCACATTTGCAGTCATGTGGATATTCGGGAACAATTGCATTCTTGCTCGTTATCATCATTAAATACAAGAACTCGCACAAGGTATGTTTTTGTATCGAAGAAAGTTTGAGTCTTAAATCAAAATTAATCCTCTGTCTATATTTGTTCTTCATGAGAGCAAGTGCTAAATCCCCACTTTTACAAAGGTGCATTGTCGAAAACGACAGTAATTTAGCACGATTTAAGGCAGCAGACTGCATGCAATCTATCATATGCATGCTGCTTGTGTGGATACAGTCATTTTTTACTTCAAATGATGAGGTAATTTGATTAAATGTACTGGATTTACGACATTTTGGCAGTTAGAAATACATGCTCGATTTTAATATTATTTTAAGGTAGAATTAAATTAACTACTCAGCATTTTGTTCGCGTACCCCCTTTTGTCACCTCACGTACCTCAGTTTGGGAACCACTGGGCTAGTGCAATAAACAGTTTCACAGAGAGATATCACGTCATCAGATAATGACTTAACAGAGAATATTCATTGAGTAATCATTATGTAATAACTATCTATGTCACTGTGTTGTGATGAGGTTAATGTGATGAAACTAAATGGATGAGTGGTGTCTTGAGGTACAAATAATGGAAATGTTTTTATATGTCCCAAAGTAGGTGATCCATCTGTCTTGGCATGGCTCGGGATTTCAAGCCTGGCGATTTGATTTTTGCAAAGATGAAGGGTTATCCCCACTGGCCTGCAAGGGTGAGCAAACACAACTAAATGACCATAATTTCTGTCATTATTATTATTATTATTATTATTATTATTATTAATTAGGGGTGTAATGACACACTCAGCTCACAATTCGATACATATCACCCACTAGAGGACGTCAGGCCCTCAGGCCACCCTCATGAAGTCTGTTTCTGATTGTTTGGTCAGAGACATTCACACCAGTGGCCTGCTGAAGGTCATTTTGTAGGGCTCTGGCAGTGCTCATCATGTTCCTCCTTGCACAAAGGAGCAGATACCGGTCCTGCTGATGGATTAAGGACCTTCTACGGAGCATAATACTTGGCTATTGCAAATGGAAAGATTTTAGCCAATCACAGCAGTGGGTGTTTACACTGAAGTCTCACAGCAGACACGCCTCTTAAAACAAACAGCATTCAAATAAGAGGGCTAAAATCAGGGTAGGAAAAGCCTTTTATTTCTAAATTATGACCATTTTGATGTAAAAATCATACTATCGTTATAAGTGCACCCCAGGAAACATATAACAATAAAACAATGCCGTTCATGACCCTTTTAATAAAGAATTTAAAATATTTCAAGATTTAATTGAAACTTTTGTATGTAAATTAACAATTGACTATAGGTATCACTGAACAATAAAACTGAATTTTAACATGAAAGTATAATTAGGATAGCTGAAACCTAAGAGAGAACTTCTTAAAGCAGTAAAACAATGGTGACTCCAGAATAAAAGTATTCACAGGGCTCTATGCTAACATTTTTCTTTAGGAGCACTTGTGCTCCTAATAAAAAAAAAAATTAGGAGCACAGTCAAATTTACGAGCACTTTCTGATCAATAACAGACACTAACTTCCCCATTACAGGGCGATATTTGCCCCTTTAAATTAATTTCCACAGGCATTTTTACCATTATAAGAGCATTTTTTTTTTCCTAATCTTATTAAATGTATGCATCATATTTCGTCGATTTCTTAAATTAAATAGAAAATTTGTTTTTAAATGTTAAACAATAAATTCAGTTAGAACAATAAGACCCAGTCAGGCTGTTACCTATCAAAATAAATCATCAAGAATCTTTGCACTGCAGAGGTGGCACAGAAGCTCCATCTGAAGTGGTTTTTAGACACTTATTTACATAGACTGCTTAATGCAGCTCATTGGTAAATAATGTTGTACGAATGTTTTTAAATATAATTTTGAATTTAGAAATATGTCAAAAGTTAAACTTTAAAAGTTTAATATTTTAAGAAAAAAACAGTCTATGTAAAGTGTAAATATGGAAATAAATGTATTACTTACCGCCAGTAGGTTGCGGTAAATCTTAATGTGCGAGTCATTCATTCAGTCGTTCAAAACGCAGATTCATTCATTCACCGTTGCTTGGAGATGCGCAACAGTTCTGGTGTGGCTTTGTTTGAAACTATTTTCACGAAATAGAGCAAAAACAGACATTATTGTGTCTAATGTTAAATCACTTAATATCAACGTGTTTATTGGCCTTCAATAAGATCGGTAAAAATCACATTTGCAATCATGCCAATACTCTGAGAAACAGGAGTATACTCGTGTGATAGTATTTAACTTGGATGGGCTACATATTAAGCTTGCTGCGATTTTTTAAAATAGTAATAAAAATAATTTAGTTTAGTTAGAGAACAGATACAGTTAAAAACTGAACGCGTCTGCTCAATTCAGTGAGAGCTGAACGAGAGTCGCAGAAGGAGTCAGATTTCACCTCACTTCGCCCAATTCGCCTCTCTGAATGACGATGGATGAAGATTTGGTTGCAAAGCGAAATGTAAACGCATATTTAAGCGAGTTTGTCATTGTACTTTTTGTTGTTGTTGTTGTTGTTGTTGTTGTTGTTGTTTTTTTTGTGTGTTTTTCATTAAGAATAATAACGAACCCACCCACCATTCAAGCAGTTGCCGCCTCCGAATTGCCGCTACTTCAAAAGAGAAAGTAAAATGTTTTTAGTAATTTTTGGTGCCATTTTTGCCCTCAAGCCCCCGTTAATTTCCGACCTTGCTTATGATAATACAAATGTATTTCCAGGCTGAAACCGCAGCATGAGACGGTCTCGTTTCACCTTGTAAACAATAGCCTATTTGAAGTGTAGTCCATCGCGCAAGTCTTTTGCACTTGCTCTGCTGACTGAAGCAGCTTCTTTGAATGAAAGCATGAAAAGCAGCCCATTGCCGTGCGAAACATAACTCTTGTTCAGTGTAGATGCATTTTAGGAGGTGTACTTTTTGTTTCAATTGTATTATAGTTCTATTCATGAGAATCGATTGGGTCACTCGCATCAGTGCGCCTAAATATTTTTTCACACTCGCACGCAGTTATTTTCAGGCGCAAATGCGAGCGAAATGCTCGCACTGTAGAGCCCTGATTCATTATTCTGAACTTGAAAATACAGAATTATGCTAGCCTATACATAGGCTATAAATAATGATAGCCCTTTTTTACTGGTAAAATCAGACATTTGGCATTATCAGGACCCACAAATATTCCCCCATTGCATTATTGTATATTATATTCAACATTAAATATAGTAGTTTAATGTAGTAGCCTACTGTTACTGAAACTCTGTAAATATTCATTTTTTCTAACGCAGTACACTCGCGCCTTAAATGCAGGCATTCGCTGATTCTCTTACACAGACAAGCCAGATTAATGCACTTACATAAGAATAAACAATCTAAAAGTTTTGAATCATCATACTACCAAAACCAAAAACACGATATGGTAAGTTAAAATATGGTTTCACTTCGAGGAGTGCCGCTTTAAATGATGTTTGTGCTTTCACTTTGAAGAGAGCCGCTCCAGCGCGTATGTGCTTCAGATGATCAATAGCAGTTCTAATTGCAAAGCGTGTCAAAATGACTCTTCCCAAACTTTATTAGTTCATCCAAAAATTTTAAATTCGTGTTTACTACAGTATGTGCGTTGTAAATCTGTTCATCATATAAAGCCATCGTGTCTCCTCAGAAGACTTGGATTTGGATTAGCCAGCTCAACTTATTTTTTATGGTGCCTTTATAACCTTTTAACCTTTTTTTTATTTATTTATTTATTTATTTTTTGATCTTTTAAGTTTTAGTGAAATTGACTTTAAATAGAGGGACAGAAATCTCTGATTTCATAAAAAAATATCTTCATTTGTGTTTGGAAGATGAATGACAATCTTAGGTTTAAAACGACATGAGGGTGAGTACATGACAGAATTTACATTTTTGGGTGAATTATACTTTATAAATACTATAAGCTGAGTCTTGGAAAAAACTAACTCTATATTGTGAGTCATATCGTTTACATCAACAATATCGTTGCATTTTTATATTGCGAAATCTCAATATAACGATGTATCGTTACACCCCTATATTAATTTGTTTATTATAGGCTACTCAAATGTCACTGTCTGATTTAATGTTTAGTACTTTGCTTCTAAATGTTTACGTATGCTGCTGTTTCATGTTTTACATATGCCACTGTGCAATTTCAGATCGATGAGATTCCAGATGGAGCCGTCAAACCGTCAAATATAAAGTTTCCTATCTTCTTTTTTGGCACTCATGAAACGTAAGTAGAAATTTGTCAAACTTTAAGTGATGAATTGTTGTGGAGCTTCAAATGGTCAAAATCGAAATGGCATGTTAATTCAAGACCTGGGGCCTGATGTATAAACGTTGAGTATACACAAA
Organism: Ctenopharyngodon idella; assembly: GCF_019924925.1. Classification (NCBI taxonomy): domain Eukaryota; kingdom Metazoa; phylum Chordata; class Actinopteri; order Cypriniformes; family Xenocyprididae; genus Ctenopharyngodon; species Ctenopharyngodon idella. The sequence goes on from NC_067220.1 coordinate 24,582,597, forward strand.
AAAGGCATTAAAATGTGCGCATGCAATTTTCTACGCATACATCAGGATTTAAAAAAATAAACTTGGCGTAAATATGTGCGCACCATCCGCACACTCTAGACCAGTGGTCGGCAATAGGCGGCCCGCGGGCCAAAACTTGCCCGCCGGCAATATTATCTGACCCATGCCCGCAGCCAGATTATTTTGATAGTTGCTGGTTCTGAAATAGATCTTCATCTCGTGGTGCCGTCTATTATCACCGTGTCTACACCAGACGCAAATTTTTTCGCATCGCGTTGCGCCGCGCCGCAATAGCTCAAAGCTGTCTGCACTGAACGCGACAAATCAACCGTTGCAAAGCACTTGGACTACGTCAGAAACAGAACGGGGAATCCGTTTACTGTCTGGAATGTGCTGTTGTGTGACTCGCGTCGCACCGCGCCGCATCCAGTGTAGACAATATTACTGATTATAATGGGTTCTATTATCATTTGAGGCGTCGCATTGCGCCATTCGCGTCCAGTGTAGACACGGTGTTATATTCTTTGAAAACAGCGACAACTTTGTTGCAGATAAGACACACCGGCTTTGTATTCACAAAACTAGGTAGGATGAATGCATAGTTGTCTTTCAATTCTTCTTTGTATTCCCTTATTTTCACTATCAACTTTCCTCTTTAGACTCTTCTCTCACCAGCTAGCTCAAATGTTAACATCACTCTGCACACGACGTAAAAGCGTACCTCCAGCACACAAACAATTTAAAATAAATGCAGTTTAGTACGTGAGGATGCCAAGGAATAATTCTCAGTGTAAAAGTAGGCTACGTCAAATAATTATTACAGTAAGTAAGGCTCCATTGTGCAACAAGCAAATTAAAATGATACACATTTATTATTCACAATATGGAAAGGGGAAATAAAACATAGTTCGTTAAGAGCATGACTCAAACATGCTATTAATGGGTTTATTCAAGTCCTCATTTATTTTTAAGTCCTCTTAGTTATTTTTTTTATCCATTCTGCATCTCCCACATATGTGTGTTTTAGCAAGGCGGTCTGTGTTGCAAGTTGGTGAATGAAGATACTTGCCAGGTCACTACTCTGCTTTATTAATTTATCAAGTGTAAAACCCGGACATTGCCACACAAATGTGGCTTTTTGTTAATGACTGTCCTACTACAGGATTTAACACAGAGTATCAGCTCTCTACCAGTTACAAAAGACACTGTAACAGTCTGTCACAGGCAATTCTAGTTGCATTTTTTATCAATTAACATAAATTATCCTTTGACTATGTTCTGGCCCGCCATCTAGTGGCGAAAATTTTTCGCCCGATGCCAAACTTATTTGCCGACCCCTGCTCTAGACCGTGCATACGTGTACGTGTGTTACTGAAGTAAACATGATTTTAATATCTGTTTTCCATTTTATATACACATAAACACATTAAATATTCCACTCTCATTAATGGAGTTAAGCACTCAAATTACATGAAGTCATTATCCAGAAGTTAAACAAAAATTGTATGAATTTAGATATTGTATTGTTAAATATTGTAGTAGATGTGCTGCTTTTGAATACTTTTCCTGTGGCATGCTACATTTTAATGCTTTAATGACAGCAAAGCGTGGTAGATGCATAATAATTCCTCTTTAAACTAAATTGCAGAACTTATGTTCTGAGCAAATATTTCTTGCAAGAACAGTGATCAGTGATGCGCACTTTTGTTCAGTGGTAGAATGGTCTATTGGCTGGTTTGAAAAGGTCTGATGACAATACTGTACAACCACTGCTGCACGGAGGTGTGCTGCTGATGTCTTGTGCAGGCAGGCAGTATCTTAGTGATAACTCCTGTGATCTTCCCAACATAATGAAAAATAGGGAAGGATAGAATTTGACGGAAACTATGATTTGCGTTTTTTTTTTTTTTTTTAAAGATGCTTTGTCAGTGACGCACTGATTCAGACAATTGTATTTACACTGCAAAAAAATAAGGCCTATCTGTTTCTATTAATAATATTCTGTATAAGCATCCTAATTCATATGTTTACCTTATAGGCAACATTGCATAAATTTGATTTGTTTAAAACTATATTACAAATACTATTTGGCCAGTTTTCTCTGAAAAGTATTTTATACAATTTTGCTTTTACAGATATTTTGATAAATTTATATAGCCTATATTTATTCTAAAATAAGAGAACGATTTTTAAATGATTTTTAGCAATGTAATGTGACTGCACAAATGGCATTTGTAGTAGGTATCTCAATTTCCTAATTTCCTTGTACTGTTAAATATGTTATCATGTGGATGGGAGTATGCATATGAAAATATGCAGAGGAGGATATGCATAGTAAAACTAGGCGTTGTAAGCTCCATATTTGGTTATTTCGGGGAGGAGATGGGGTGTAAAGGCATGTATGCACAATCTTCCACTGACTGGTTTTTATAAAGGGAATTTTGTGCAGGTTCTGGTATAATTACTTTTTTGAAGTAACAAAAAGTAATTGATAATGTAATTAGTAATTAGTAATTGTTGTATTTAAAATACTTTTCTAATTACTCTGTCTGAAAAGTAATTTAATTACTCAATAAGTAACTTACTAATTACTTCTTAAAATCCCTATAAACCTTGACCGGATAGACAATAGAAAGGAAACTCTTTTTAATAATTTAGTCAAACATGGAATAGTTTAGCCTTTTATAGCTTATTAAAACATATACTATAATAGTTTTATTTACTTTATAATACTTAAATTTTTTTTAGTAACAAATAGGGATGTCACTGTACCAAAAATCTAGTAGTCTGTACCGATACCACCAAAAGTGCACAATTCTCGATACCACGGTAAAAAATATATAAAAATACAAATAAAACAATGCTATATAATTTTTTCCAGGTAGGTCTAATAGTAGTAAGTAAAAATACCACAGAAATTGAATAATCAAATATAAAATAACTCTGCATAGTCATAACTGTATAAATTAAATATAGATTAATCCTTATTAAAGCTTTTTTGTTGTTTGATTATCATTTATAATACAGACAGCCAATAGTAGACAGTAGCATGTTTTAAAGGCTGCTGTCACTAAGACTTAATAGACGCAGACAATATGCTGTTACACATACTGTTCACATTCACATAACCAAAGCGAATATACACCAAGACGGGCATTTTGACATAACTGTGTGTGTATTTGAACGTTTATGTGTAATAAACCGCAAAAATTTGACACTCACGAGAGGCGACTATGTGTGTGCGCTTTGGCTGAGAGCGCACTGACTGAAGACCGTCTCTCAGAGAGCGCACGCAGTTTTTTTTTTTTTTTTTTTTTTTTTTTTTTTCTCCCTAGGACATAGCTTACATTTTACCTTAATGTTCTTGCCTACCTGTGTCAGAAAAGTGAAGTAATTGGAATATTTCCATTCTGCAAAACAGGCACTCGCTTCTGCCGACATCTTCAGACAGCGACTATGCAGCCAAATGGTCACGCACAACTGCACTACAGCTAACAATTTTAAAGAGGCAGTGTTGACTTTTACCTTTAGACGACAAATTTAGATTTTAAATTCAATATTGATTTAAACAGAACTGTCGAACTAATTTACAGTATGTAACGCAAGTACATTATAAGTAACTGTAATTAAATTACCTAAAAATGAACAGTAATCCCTTACTTTACTTTTTCAGTGGATAAGTAATTTAATTACAGTAACGCGTTACACCCAACACTGATAGGCACACTTTTAGGATGAAAACTGTGAAGTTTTATACATTGAGCCCCAGATCCTGCAGTTAAGTTATGGATAATAATATAGATGTAATAGTTATGTATTGTGTGCTTTCTGGTTAATCTTTCAGAGCATTCTTGGGTCCCAAAGACATCTTCCCCTATTTGACTAACAAAGACAAATATGGCAAACCAAACAAAAGGAAGGGTTTCAATGAAGGCTTGTGGGAGATTGAAAACAACCCTAAAGTGGAGCTTAACGGACATAAGGTGCTGTTGTCTTGCTGTTTGAGATGGAAAAATTAGATGGTTAAGGCTTTGTGGGAGGTGTTGATACTATTTTCACTCTATGCACAAATGCAATGGACTCAAGTGTGCGCACAGTAATCCACCAATGCATACAAGAGATCCACACATATGGCAATACACAAATACACTTGTAGGGTTCCTACACAGTTTGAAAAAGTATGGAAAGTAAGGAATTTGATTTGAGTAATTCCCAGGTCTGGAAAAGTATGGAAAAATATTGTGTTTCCAGACTATTGCCTCTGTTCAGTTTTCTAAAATATAAAATTAAGAATTTCTAAAAATAAATGTATCATACAGGCTGAGTTAGAAATATCAATGTTAATCTATTCTCATTTTTATGAATGTCAATTCTTAAATCTCAAGAATGGATCTTTTAGTCTGTTTTCAGTTGATGAATGAACAAAACCTCCCATCCAGTAATCACAATAAGCTTCGAGCTTTGTTATTTTTGATATTAAGTCTCAGCTTTCAAATTCTGCCCTTTATATTATGAAATTCAAACACTCTTTGGCGCTCTTTAATGTGTGGTGACGAATTGCTGTAGTGCTGTAGTTAGGGGTGGGCGATATGACACAATTCATATTTCATGATATGAGAAATTTTATTTCACGATAACGATATACACTGCCCGGCCAAAAAAAACGACGCTGTTTGGATTTAAATAGGCATATGCTTAAGAGTCTGACTAGATCATTATTGCAGTATGTTTTTAGCATGTTATATGTTTGGCAACAGTACTTTTAACAGTACTCCACAACTGATGGAGTGTGTAGATTTTCATTTCTTAAACAACCATGTAGGAAGATACATCATGGCCATATTCCAAGATGACAAAGCCAAGATTCAGGCTCAAATTGTGAAAGAATGGTTGGGAGGGTGCATGAAGAATTATTTTCACACATGAATTGGAACCTCTGAGTCCAGACCTTAAATTCATTGAAAGTCTTTGGGATGTGCTGGAGGAGACTTTACAGAGTGCTTACCTCTTGCATTGTCAATACAAGATCTTGACCAAAAATCAATGCACCTTTTGATGGAAATATGTTGTGATGTTATTTCCATCAAGAGGTGCATCAGTTTTTGGTCAAGATCTTGTATTGACAATGCAAGAGGTGAGTGAGCACTCTGTAAATTCTACTACATGGTTGTTCAATGAAAAGGTCTGGACTCAGAGGTGCCAATTCACATGTGAAAATGATTCTTCATGCTCCCTCACAAACATTCTTTCACAATTTGAGCCTAATGAATCTTGACATTGTCATCCTGGAGTATGATCATGGTTCCTACATGTTTGTTTAAGAAATGAAAAGCGCTACACTCCATCAATAGGGGTAGGAGAACTGTTGCTAAACATATAACATGCTAGAAACATAATAATAACAGCAATAATGATCTAGTCATAAACTCTTAAGCATTTGCCTATTTAAATCCAAACAGTGAATTTTTTTTGGCCGGGCAGTGTATATCACAGTATAGGTATTTTGTGTTATTTTATTTAATTTCTGTTATTAAAAAGGAAAAAAGAAGCAAATTACAAACAATAGGACAAATCCAATAACAAAAATATGTCTGTTTGCAATGCCATCTCTGTTTGCAACCTGCAATTGCCATTATTTGCGGAATTATCATTTTTACGTGGGTTGTGCATCGGCACGGCTCCTCAGCGCGGATGAATCTAATGTTTTGAGAATGTGCTGCTGCCAGTCACTGCAATGGTGGATACTGTACAAGTACTTCGGAATCACAGATTGTAGTCTTGGAAGTATGACCAAAATACAAAATAAGAATTTTCACAGGAAAATGCCATTTGAACAAGTAATGAATCTGCCACTTTTGTTGTGACCAACTGAGGAAAAAAAAGCATTACAATAAATCACACTACCAATGGTGATTTAAATCTAATGATCACTTAGCTCATATCACTTCAAACCGTGCAAATTATTATTATTGTTATACTTTGTTGTCAAATTGTTAATGTTAACAACATGAGCATTGCATGACTACGTGTATTTAGTGTGTATTAGCATTACCTGTAGATTTAAATTTCTGTACAGTCTAATCTCTAATGTTAATTTGTAGCATTAGTTCTTTATGTAAACAGACGTGACGTAATGACGCAAAGAGGAACAGAGGCATGCTCGAATTTCCCGTGGAAACCTACCAGTACCACTTAAATTAGAAAACATTATTACAAGTTTACCGTTGCGGTTTGGGCTAAGGTAAGGAGATTATTTTTGAGCACTGCAGTGTTAATTTTGACAGCAAATTTTAATTTAATTTTAGTCAGGGATGGGCAGTATTTATGATACATGTATTTCAAATACGTGTTTTAAATACAAAATAGTATTTTGTAATTTGTATTTGATAGGGTTGATGAAAATGGCTTTAGATTTTGTATCAAAATACTTTAGAGTTTTGTATTTTTATAGTTTTAAAATACTGTAAAATACTTTGTAAGAAGTCTACATTATGACATCACAAAAATGCGGCCTCTGATTGGTACATACTCAGTAGTTTGCCCAGACTTGTTGAGATCAGAACAGATGTTAGGTTTTGGTGTTCGTTTAAGTAGCCTAGGCTAAATAGTTTACCAATTTACATAATGTTCTTGAAAACTATTATACCGAGCAGCAGCCCCCTATATTTATGATTAATAGTCAATTTATTAATTAGTTAGAAACTAGTTGCTCTGAATACAGGTGCCATCAGTTGTCTTCTTATGAATGACTTGTTTGTCATTGAGTCAGTGTTGCTGATGCAAAGTAGGCCCTTTGTTACCAAACACAAAGTAACTAATTTAAACATTCTTGGAAACATTTGGGATAATGTAAGTACACAAGTCAACAAAATATATAACATTGTTCTAGTGGTTTTGGATATTTTAATCCAAAAATCCTACTGTAGGCCAATTGATGGAAGATTTGCGAAGAAATTGAATGCTTCCTTGTAAAAGTATTTTTTGGTATTTTTAAAATACAAAAATACAGTAGTTTATTTTGATACATGGTGTGGCTGCTGTATTTTGTAGTTTATTTTGATACACTTAAAATTAAAGTATTTGGTATTTTATTTTAAAATACATTTTGATGTATTTTTGCCCAACCCTGGTTTAATCATAGTCTTTCGACTAAAATGGCATTTAGTTTTAGTCATATTTTAATCATCGGAAATTGTTTTAGTTTTAGTCTAGTTTTAGTCGACTAAATCTACAGTAGATTTAGTTGACTAAAATCTAATTTAGTTAAATTGTAATGCATTAAGTAAGCATTTCTCTAACAATACACAGATGCAATACACTGATATACATCTGATATTCTCCAAACTTATGTTCACTTAAGACAACCAACTGTACTTTACTTGCAAAAGCGGACAGTTTTCAGACCGTTCAAGTGCAAAAAGACACGAAAGAGAGCTCAATTTAGTACTTGTCATTTCAATTTAGTTTTTGCTTGTAAATGTCTATATAGCTTTTTATTTCTGTTTTAGTTATTTTAATACATCAGGTTAAGCTAAAGCTTGGAAACTAAATGAAGTAAAATAAGTTTACATTTTTTATATATTTATTTCAGTTAACATTTATTTGAAGTAATGAAGATATTTTTATGGTTTTAGGATTAATTAACTATAATAACTTAACTTATACTTGTAAAATATATTGAATAATGTGTCAAATAATGTTCTTAGTCTTTCCTTCCTGTGACAGAATATACAGTAGTTTACTATGAATTAAATAGAAATTAAATTAAGTTAAATACAATTTATTGTATAAACAAAATAACAACAATAATAAATAATAATAATAAACCATCCCGAAATACACTGTGACTCTTGTTCTGAAATGTCTGCGGTCTGTACTGTAGATGCAGGCTGCTCATTTAAGTTCAGGTGAGGGATAATAAAATGTGTTCTTACAACCGTCTAAAACATATTACCGTATAAACATTGTATAGTAAACATTGTCATAATTCATCTACATTAGCTCATAAGCAATCGCTTGGCATAAATGTGCGCTATTCATTAATTGAGAAGCAGTCTGAAGTGCTGCTAGACGAACCTGTAGAGTGCGCAACAGCGCCGCTTTTCCCGCGGTTAGATCAGCACGTTACACTTCAAATGTGCGCATCTTCCACCCAGTACAGCAGTCCTGACTGGATATCTTCCCAAATTGTCCCTCTCTATCATTTTCGTATCGTTTTCATTTGTTGACGAAAATTAGAGTAGATTTTAGTCATAGTTTTAGTCATTCAAAGCGCATTTTTTACCGTGAAAAAAATGTTGTTGACGAAAATTATGACAAATTATTTGTCAATGGAATTAACACTGGAACACTGGTTGGTTATGTACTTGCTCAGAAATTGATTTTGGATCATTTTTAACCAAAAAAGTTACGGACTGCAGCTTTAACATGCAGTTAGAATTCGTACTGAAATTTAATAATCAAATGTAAAAATAACGTATTGCATAGTCTTCACTGTATGAATTAAATATTTAATTATTCTTATTAAAGCTAAAAAAGTTATTCAGTCAAGAGCAGTAAGTTATTTTCTCATCTCATTTGTTATTTTCTCACAGAGCAGCAGGTATACTGGGCTGCTGTCACTATAAGACCATGGATGCATGGATCCATTAATACTGATACACATCCGATTTACACCCAACTGTTTACCTGATGGGCATTTTGACATAATTCGACCATAATTCGACGTGTGTATTCGACCATTCATCGCAATAAGATATTGCATTGAGTGCTTTTTCACAGCTTATTGTTAATTTTTGTTAGTATTTTTATATTTTCTTTGTTAATATTTAATTAATATTGTAAGTATTAATATTTAATGTATGTTTGGAAAAAAAAAAAAATCTGTTTTTCTATGACAGCCACTATTTAAATGTTTATATTTTAAAAAAACAAGTAGAAACATAATTATGACATTAAAAAATTATTCTATTATTATTACAAAAACTTCCTTATGTATAACTTAAATGTAAGTAGGCCTAACCTATATAAATGAGTTAATTTTAATTTGTAATATTATAGTAATGTACCAACTGGGGTTCCTTGTATAGATTACAGACTTGGTTGAGACTTTTTTTTTTTTTTTTTTTTTCCCTTGAAAATTTGCCATGTACTGTACCTGATACCAGTCGTTAGCCAAAAATAATTCACAAAAGAATGGGGAAAAGAGAAAAGAACGAGACCGTGCCAAATTAAAAAAAGAAACAAAATATAACCAATCTTACTAAACAGAAAACAGAACTTCTAATCTAACTCAACCATCAATATTCACAAAAAAAACCTACATTGAACAAAAAGAAAAATCTTCAGCGTCCAAGGCGCCCTAAATACACTACCCTTACTAAAACCAAAAATACAAAAAGGGGCACGTGTCACTAAACTAGTGTTCTATACAAAAATTGATAGCTCAGTGTGGCACATGTATATCACGTGATATCTTACCTGTTCTTTATCTCTTTCTCCGTTTAGTAATGTCGTTTTATCAACCAGATAACAGAAACGGCGAGAAACACCAGAGAGAAAAGATCGAATGGGCCATTAACACTGACTTATCAAAGAATACAGACTTAACTAACAAAGATTAACACAAAGATGGTACAGGGCAAAACAAGCACACGAGTCAACCACCAAACAACAAAAGAATGTGTGGCGTGCCGGAGAACTCCCGCTTCCTGCACAGGTGCACTCTTTAATCATCAACTAGGGTGCCCTCATTGGTGAAGTTGTCGTCACCACGCGTCACGGTGATTGGCAAAAGATTTGACCACTCAGGTACCGCATTACCCTGCTGAAACGAAAGTAAAGACAAAGAAAAAGAGAAGAGGGAAGAAAACAAAAGCAAAATACCATTCCCAAAACAAATAATAACATGGGACGTAACAAAGAGCAAGCCCATCAACACGCCTTAGGCTTTACGGAAGTCGTCGGCAGCACTGCCCAGGTCACAGGACTTCACGAAATCAACAATGTCACCAAAGAAGTGTGTTTTTGATTGTGAGGGAAAGATAACCTTGCTTCCCAAAGAACCCAGCGTTAAGTGGAGCTGAGAGTTTTGTGCTCACGCATTACATTGACGTGCTCTCAATATTTATATATTTTATTTATTTATTTATTTATTAAAATAGCCATAGAAACTGATAGTTGCAATCACTTTTTTTTTATTGGTTAAAATGAATGGAGAATATCTTGTGTTTTTCCGTGGCTGCTCGAGCCCTCGGGATCGGCGCTTATGGTTTCATAAACAAGGGCCAGTTCTACGCTGGATTTACAGATTGTTTGAAACTGAAAGATGGAGCAGTCACAGCGGTAATGATCCTGGTCATGAGTCTGAACCGCAGGTGGTGAGTAAAAGTGCTTCAAATGTCTGACTGTTTTGTTGGCAATAGGCGCCCAAGTGCATATAATGTAAACAAGACAAATGTAGTGAATTCATAAATTCATTATTCATCATTCACTATACGTTATATTCATTATAGTGATTCAAAAGTTATCCAGGGGTAATGCGATGGTGTATTGTGTGTTTAAATACATTTGTTTAGCTGACCATTGATAGCTTGCAGGTGTTTGCTACGCAAAAGCCGCGCATACTCGTCACTCTTTAGCTTCGCTCACACGGCACAATGATTCACATGACTAAAGTGTCACGATAAAGTGTTCTGTTTGCATGTAGAAATAAAAGCAATGTTTTCATCTACAGTGGGTATGGAAAGTATTCAGACCCCCTTAAATTTTTCACTCTTTGTTATATTGCAGCCATTTGCTAAAATCATTTAAGTTCATTTTTTTTTTTCTCATTAATGTACACACAGCACCCCATATTGACAGAAAAACACAGAATTGTTGACATTTTTGCAGATTTATTAAAAAAGAAAAACTGAAATATCACATGGTCCTAAGTATTCAGACCCTTTGCTCAGTATTTAGTAGAAGCCCCCTTTTGATCTAATACAGCCATGAGTCTTTTTGGGAAAGATGCAACAAGTTTTTCACACCTGGATTTGGGCATCCTCTGCCTTTCCTCCTTGCAGATCCTCTCCATTTCTGTCAGGTTGGATGGTAAACGTTGGTGGACAGCCATTTTTAGGTCTCTCCAGAGATGCTCAATTGGGTTTAAGTCAGGGCTCTGGCTGGGCCATTGAAGAACAGTCACGGAGTTGTTGTGAAGCCACTCCTTTGTTATTTTAGCTGTGTGCTTAGGGTCATTGTCTTGTTGGAAGGTAAACCTTCGGCCCAGTCTGAAGTCCTGAGCACTCTGGAGAAGGTTTTCGTCCAGGATATCCCTGTACTTGGCCGCATTCATCTTTCCCTCGATTGCAACCAGTCGTCCTGTCCCTGCAGCTGAAAAACACACCCACAGCATGATGCTGCACTGTTGGGACTGTATTGGACAGGTGATGAGCAGTGCCTGGTTTTCTCCACACATACTGCTTAGAATTAAGGCCAAAAAGTTCTATCTTGGTCTCATCAGACCAGAGAATCTTATTTCTCACCATCTTGGAGTCCTCCATGCGGGCTTTCATGTGTCTTGCACTGAAGAGAGGCTTCCGTTGGGCCACTCTGCCATAAAGCCCCGACTGGTGGAGGGCTGCAGTGATGGTTGACTTTCTACAACTTTCTCCCATCTCCCGACTGCATCTCTGGAGCTCAGCCACAGTGATCTTTGGTTTCTTCTTTACCTCTCTCACCAAGGCTCTTCTCCCCCGATAGCTCAGTTTGGCCGGACGGCCAGCTCTAGGAAGGGTTCTGGTCGTCCCAAACGTCTTCCATTTAAGGATTATGGAGGCCACTGTGCTCTTAGGAACCTTAAGTGCAGCAGAAATTTTTTTGAAACCTTGGCCAGAGCTGTGCCTTGCCACAATTCTGTCTCTGAGCTCTTCAGGCAGTTCCTTTGACCTCATGATTCTCATTTGCTCTGACATGCACTGTGAGCTGTAAGGTCTTATATAGACAGGTGTGTGGCTTTCCTAATCAAGTCCAATCAGTATAATCAAACACAGCTGGACTCAAATGAAGGTGTAGAACCATCTCAAGGATGATCAGAAGAAATGGACAGCACCTGAGTTAAATATATGAGTGTCACAGCAAAGGGTCTGAATACTTAGGACCATGTGATTTCAGTTTTTCTTTCTTTAATAAATCTGCAAAAAATGTCAACAATTTTGTGTTTTTCTGTCAATATGGGGTGCTGTGTGTACATTAATGAGGAAAAAAAGTGAACTTAAATGATTTTAGCAAATGGCTATAATATAACAAAGAGTGAAAAATGTAAGGGGGTCTGATTACTTTCCGTACCCACTGTATATACAATAAAATATTTAAATATTCACTCTGTTTAAATTGAGACACTCCCTGTTTTTTTTTCTTTTTTTTTTTTCTTTATCATGTCCCCATGGAAACACTGTTCGAGATATCAAAAGTATCTTCACAATTTAGCATCTTTAGGGTCTTGGTATGATTTTACTTTTAAAGTTTAAAAGAAGGTTGGTGCCACTTACATAAATCCCCTAGGACGAGTCCTTCAAAATCCATAGCATGCCATTTTTAAACAATCCAAAATGGCTGACTTCCTGTTGGGCGGAGCTAATGAAAGTTGATAAGAAATATGTTTGTCATGTTAAGGACAATGTCCCTACCAAAATTCATTATTATCAGACAAAATCTGTGGCAAACACAGAGATGAATAAATTTGGAAATGTTAGGGGGTGCTACGGAGTCATCTGGCCACACCGAAAACAAATGAACAAATAATTGCTAAATGATGCTAAGCTTCTACAAGTGTGCACAATTCTGTGAGTTTTCACATATTCCAAAGGGACCAAATATGCATTTTCGAACTAGGGGGTTCTGTGGAGCTGATGAGGCATGTCTGATTCGCAGTATCAAATAAAAAGAGGTCCTAAGAAAAATTTATCTGATAACTTTCATGAGTTTTTAACCATGGTAAGACCCTCAAAATGTAAAAAAAAAAAAAAAAAAAACTCACATTCCACTGAAGATGGCTGACTTCCTGTTGGGAGGAGTGTGGTGTGAATCACATGAATCTCTTTGAAGGAGTAGTTAAAAATTCAGGGCCTGATTTTTTTTTTTTTTTTTTTTTTTTTTTTTTTTTCCAAGAAAATTACATTCAAACTAAAATAGCTGATTTCCCGCCTCAGATGTCCGTTTTTCTAATTTAATTATCCCTACCAAGTTTCTAGCCAAGTTTCAATTACTGCCTTTGTTCTAGAGACACACAAGATTGCATCCAAACGGGAATTAATTAATTCTCCTGCTAAGAAAAAGCCTAAAGACGACGAACGCCTTCACAACTGAGCGCCATAAAGTTAAGTATGTCAGCGATTTTTTTTTTTTTTTTTTTTGTGAAGAGATATCGACGATTTTCTACTGGATTTGTTGGAAATGGATGTCAAATTGTTCAATGACAAATTTGACTACATGCAGGCCACGGTGCGGGATATCAAAAAGGACTTGATTGCTAGCAAGTCTCGCCTAGAAGAGCTTCAGGAGAAGTTACGAAAATCATGTCCAAACAAAATGATCTTAGGTTGGTGGGGCTGTGTGAAGGAGCTGAAGCAGGGAATGCAATCCAGTTCTTGCGGACCCATATTCCAAAGTGGATACCAGCCCTACAAGGGAAGACGATTGAGATTGAACGTGCGCACCGCCTATACTCAAATGATGATTCCTCCAGGAAAAAAAACGCACACTTTGATTTTCCACCTCCTCTGCTACAACGACCGACAAGCGATCCTACAGGGAGCTAGAAGCTCATCATCTCTGAGCTATGAAGGGGGCAGCTTACGATCCTTTCCTGACTTTTGCAAGTGAACGTCTCAAAAACGAAAAGCTATGGCTGAAGGAAGGAAACGTCTTCAACAACTAGGCATTGAGTCAGTCCTGCTCTACCCTGCGCTAGTCAGTGTGTGAAACAGCCAGGAGCATTTGCTTCTCAAAACCCCGGGAGACCTAGAGAGATTCTTCTCGTCGCTAGGCGTCACAACGGAGATGGATACGGCCTCGTCTGCAGAGATGCCTAAGGACTAAACACAGCCTTTTTGTTCTGTGTAATAGCACTTTAAGTAGGGGTGTAAGTTTATGTATCGCTGTGTTGGACATCCAGATGTGCAGGACACTGGCATCTGAGTATATCTGTATTGTTGGAGTGCATGGCCTTGAATAGTTTTACTTTCCAGGCAGGTAAGAGGGTGTGTTTTATCTCTCTGCATGCTGCCATTAGTAGTATGTTATTTGGTTCTTTGGTTGATTTAACAATTACGTTGTTAGAAATACCAGGATTTGCTGTATTTGTTTATAATATTATTTACGTATTTCGAAGAGGTGGGCTTATTGTCGATGTGTATGGTTGCTATGGTAACCTTTGCCTTTCGTTTGTTTATACCATGACAATTCCAGGATGAGGGATTTTTAATGTGATATTGTGGAACGCCAATGGTTTGAATTCTCCCATTAAAAGATCAAAATTCCTAGATTACTTACATTGCAAGCGAGCTGACATAGCCCACATACAAGAATACCACCTTAAGGCTTCCGACACGACTCTGTGTCAGAATAGACATCATAAACTGATAGCGTCCTCATCTCATAATAGTGCTTCGAGTGCATTTGTTATACTTAAGAACAGAAGATTCCTGTTCCTAATAAAGAAAACGGGAGGGGATGAAAATGGGTGGTTTACATATGCCTCGGGATAATGGAATAATTTAAAAATTGTTTTTTCTCTCAGTTTGAGATTGTGTTGTGTGGAGATTTTAATTTGTTAATGGATCCACTCTTAGACCATAGCAGCCCAAAAGTGTATAACACACCTAAAGCGAAGCTGTCATTACTTAGGATGTGTCAATCTCTCTGCCTCATAGATATTTGGAGACTCCTGAATCCACATGGAAGGCACTACACTTTTTTTCGAATGCACATATAATTTTTTTCTAGAATTGACTTTTAAGGCAGTTATTAGGGGACGTATCATTCAATTTGCAGCGCATTCCAAGAAACTTAAAGCACAAGAACTTTTGGAGTTGGAAAAAAGCATTAAAAGGCCTGAAACAAAGATAAAACTTCAAGTGACACCTAGTGGTCTTCGAGAATTAACTCAGCTGAAATATAGATATAACACCATTGTGTCTCAAAAGATTGAATTGTTGCTATTCAGGACAAGACAGACATATTTTGAGTCACGAAATAAAGCAGGAAAACTTCTGGCTAATTATATAAAGCACAAGGAGTGTTCTTCCATTATTCCATCTGTTAGGTCTTCTAGGGGAGATATATATACTACTGCTACAGATATAAATAATACATTTAAAGAATTTTATATAGATCTTTACAAGTCGTCATCATCATCAACTGATGAGGATATTAGCAGATTCCTGGAACCGTTAGATCGCTCTAAACTGTCAAATGAACAGAAGCAACTTCTTGACTCTGATATAACTCTAGAGGAAGTGATTGAGGTGATCAGAGCATTGCCTACAGAAAAAGCTCCTGGTCCGGATGGTTTCCCCGCAGAATTTAAGGAACACGTTAAAGACCTTGCTCCTTTAATGCTAGAAGTCTTTATGGAGGCATTTCAGAGGGAGGAGTTACCACCAACGTTGTCACAAGCTCTAATTAGTCTTATACTTAAAAAGGATAAGGATTCAAGTGATTGTAAAAATTACTGCCCAGTATCACTGATTCAACTTGATATAAAAATCTTGTCAAAAATCCTGACTAATCGTTTAAATAAAGTTATATCATCATTTATACATGTGGATCAAGTAGGGTTCATTAGCGGTAATAGCTCTTCTGATAATATTCGTTGGTTTATTAACATTATGTGGTCAGTAAGGGAGGAACAGACCCCAATTGCAGCCATCTCATTAGATGCCGAGAAGGCTTTTGACATGATGGAGTGGAGGTACCTTTTTAAAATTCTAAAAAGTCTATGGGTTTTTAAACACGTTTATAAGATGGATTAAATTATTGTACAAACAACTGGTAGCAGTGGTACAAACCAATGGATTAATTTCTGAGTATTTTTTACTAGGTAGAGGAACACCGCAAGGCTCTCCACTCTCCCCGTTGCGGTTTAGTCTTGCTTTGGAACCTTTAGCTGCCGCAATTAGAAAAAACGCAGATTTTCCTGGCATTGTAGCAGGGGGACAAATACACAAGCTTATGCTTTATGCAGATGACATTTTATTATTTGTCACTGATCCTGGTAGGTCTATACCTGGTCTCCTTACAATAATTGACATTTTTTTCTAAATTGCCAGGTTATAGGTTGAATTGGTTTAAATCAGAAGCCCTTGCACTGACGACTGCATTTTGCCCTGTCTCAGCTTTTCATCCTGGCATGTTCCAATGGACTAAGTCGGGTATTAGAGATTTAGGAATTCTATTTCCCCCAAATTTAAATGACTTACTGAGAGCTAATTTCGACCCCTTAATGAAGAAGATTTCCTGCGATATGGATAGATGAGCTCCACTCCATATGTCAATTGCTGGAAAAGTCAATGTAATTAAAATGAGTTGTACGCAAAAATTTAATTTAGTCTCTCCCAATACAAACCGTTTTACTACTTTAAACAGTTTGACAGAATATGTAAGGTTTTTATTTGGAATGGTAAGCGTCCTCGGATGCATTCTAATAAGTTACAGAGACCTGTTGAGAAAGGTGGTCTAGTCCTGCCTAATGTTTTATTTTATTATGCTTTCAGTCTCAGACACCTGGCTCATTGGTCACTGACGCCTGAGCGAGCTCCCCCTTGGTATACGATTGAATAATCTGTCTTGCCTTCGATCTCATTATTGCAGAATCTGTCCAGTAAACTGGATAGTGAGGTGAAAAAACATCCTATTATTTCACATTTGCATACAGTATGGTTAAAGATTTCCCATCTGCATAGCTCTGACCCTTACTTGAATGCTTGTTCAAGTATATGGTTGAACCCTAAACTGTGTATTAATAAAGCCCCCTTTCTATGGAGGGAATGGATTAAGAAAGCTGTTATTATATTAAGTGACCTTTATGAAAATGGTAGTCTGAAGTCATTCAGAACGCTTACGTCAGTAGTATGGTATATCTAGATCTCAGTTTTTCCGGTATTTACAGTTATGACATTTACTTTGTACTACTTTTGGTTCTAGTACACAGCCTCCTAAAACAGCAGACATTCATTGTATGATAATTTCAGCATATGGGAAGGGTCATGAAGACATATTACTTCTGGTTGATTTAAAATCACGGTGATGGAGCGTTATTAGCTCTTAAGAAAATATGGGAAAGAGATTTGAATTTAACATTTGATGACGGGGAGTGGCATAGAGTTTTAGAATGTCAAGACGTCATCTAGGGATGCAAAAATATGCCTTATACAGTTACCTTATACACACACCGAAGGTGCGGAGGCACCTATTGTATCCGTTGGTGTTCTTTTTTTTTTTTTTTTTTATTCTTCCTCCGCTCTTGAGTCTATGGCAGCCCATAGAACTGCTTGCGGGAAAGTTGTTAAATTTGGCACACTGTTAGAGGACAGTCTGAACTGTGCCCATAGCAAATTTGGAGTCTCTAACTCAATCCCTCTAGCGCCACCAGCTGTCCAAAGTTGCACTCATGTTTATGTTAATAACTTTTGAACCGTAAGGAACAAAATTCTTTTTTCCTCTGATTCCTTGGGTCAAGATGAATCGTTTGCACCCTATGACGTCATTTTCCGTCATGAAAAATTTTCCACCATGTTGAATTTTCTTTTTCGAACTCCTCCTAGGCCGTTACTCCAATTTTCATGGAAATTGAACCAGATCATCTTTAGACCTTGCCAACAAAAAGTTATGGAATTCAAGTTGATTTCTCAAACCGTTTTTTAAAAAACACGCAAACGAATTTTATGTAGCGCTTGCGAAAATAGACATAAGGCTGTATCTCTGCAACGCTCTATCGTATTCAGACCAAACTTGGTACATGTTATCACAAGCATGTCCTGAGGCAACATGCAGTGTTTCGGCGCAGCGCCACCTACTGGTCCAGAGATATGAAAAATGGCTATTTTTGCTTATAACTTCTGATGGTTTGTCCAAAAATCATAAATTTCAGGGCATCATGCTGAGTCAAATGATATCCAATTTTCCCATATCGGCCATTTTGAATTTTGTGCTAAAATGCTGTATTTTATGAACGCATTAGCGTATCGTTACGAAACTCAGTATGGGTCATCAGGACAATGCCCTGAAGGAGTCTGAGAAGTTTCGGACCAGTGCCACCTAGTGGAGATTTTTTTTTTTTCATATGCTTATAACTTTTGATCTGGTCGACTTATTTTCACGGGACTCAAATTCTAAGACTCCTGAATCCTTGACGAGTCCAACGATACCAAATTTGCTAGGTTTCGACTTACGGTTTGTGCGGCGTGGTGATTTAGTTCTTAAAAAACGATTGCGAATATCTTCGAAAACGTTAGTCCAATCGAGACGAAACCAGCGTAGGAAACACAGAACCTAAGCTGATTAACTAAGTGTCACAACCCAAATGTCAAAATTTTGATAGGAAGTGGCAAAAAAATCAAAACAAAGTTGTTCATGGGTCATTTTTTATGATCTCATACATATAAATGTCTATAACTCGAAAACGAAATATATAAAAATGAAATGAGATATTTGCACCAAATTTAACACACACATGAATGGGGTCACCCTGAGGACACATAAAAAAATTGGTTGGATTGTGCCTCTTGGTGGCGCTAGAATTGAACAAAACATGAAATTTCCATAAACTTCAATACAGTATTATGATATAAAATGCTATATTATATGAATGCATTGATGTACCATTACGAAACTCAGGATGTGCCATCGGCACCATGCTCTGAAGGCACACAATAGGTTTTGAGACAGCGGCTCCTTGTGGTCATTATTAGGACTCCTTTAAATTTAGTGGTTTCTTTAGTTAGATGATAATGATGTACACATACACAATTTTTATATATATATATATATATATATATATATATATATATATATATATATAATTTTTTTTTTTTTTTTTTTTTTTTTTTTTTTTTATAATTATTACAACACAAAAAAGATTAAAAATGACATACAAACTCTTTGCTAATTTTTCAGTTTTATAATGTGACGGTCTTAAGTTTCTCCTTTATGTAATATGTATAGAAGTTATACTGTTAAATATATGTATTGTTTGTAGAATTCACACAAAATTGCTCATTCATATAGGTCATGGATCAACATAACTTTCCGTTTTGTCTCATTTTCCCTTTTGCAGTGTAACCGCATGGGAGACAATGTCGTAACTTTGTTTTAAAAACTGGGTGGGACAGGAGTGTGTGTGTGTGGCCTGGTAAACCCTACATTATGGGGACAAAATATCCCTACAAAGATAGCAATATCTGAAAACCTTGTCCTTTTGGGGACATTTTTTGGTCACTATGAGGAAAACAGCTTATAAATCATACAAGTGATGGGTAGGTTTAGGGGTAGTGTAGGGGGATAGAATATACAATTTGTACAGTATAAAAATCATTATGTAAATGGAAAGTCCCCATAAAACATGAGAACACAACAAGTGTGTGTGTGTGTGTGTGTGTGTGTGTGTGTGTGTGTGTGTGTGTGTGTGTAACATTACGATGTCTAGAAATCAATTTTAATTTATCGACATAGAGCTCATGTTTAATGTGATGGTTTCATCCTTACATTTACAATAATCAGTGTTGGGTAAGTTACTTCAAAAAAGTAATTAATTACTAATTACATCATCAATGTTGTATTTAAAATACTTTTCTAATTACTCTGTCTGAATAGTAATAGTAGGCTAGTAAGTAAAAATTCCACAGAAATTGAATAATCAAATAAAATGACTCTGCGTAGTCATAACTGTATAAATTAAATATAGATTAATCCTTATTCAAGTTTTTTTCTTTTGTTGTTTGATTATCATTTATAATACAGACAGCCAACAGTAGACAGTAGCATGTTTTAAAGGCTGCTGCCACTGAGACCTAATGGACGGAGGCAATATGCTGTTACACATGCTGTTCACATTCACATAACCAATGAGAATATACGTCAAGACGGGCATTTTGACATAACTGTGTGTGTATTTGAACGTTTATGTGTAAAACCACGGAAATCTGACACTCGCGAGAGGCGGCTATGTGTGTGCTCTTTGGTTGAGGGCGCACTGACTGAAGACCGTCTGTCAGAGAGCGCGTGAGTAGTTTTTTCTCTCTAGGACATTTTACTGTAATGCTCTTGCCTACCTGTGTCAAAAAGTAAAGTAACTGGAATATTTCCATTCTGAAAAACAGCGACTTGCTTCTGCCGATATCTTCAGACAGCGACTATGCAGCCAACTGGTGCGCTCAACTGCACTACAGCTAACGATTTTAAAGAGGCAGCATTACCTTTAGATGACAAATTTAGATTTTTTAATTCAATATTGATATATACAGAACTGTTGAACTAATTTACAGTATGTAACGCAAGTACATCATAAGTAACTATAATTAAATTACCTAAAAATGAACAGTAATCCCTTACTTTACTTTTTCAGTGGATAAGTAATTTAATTACAGTAACGTTACTGTTACTTAGTAACGCGTTACACCCAGCACTGACTATAATACAATATGTTGTTAGTCCTGTGATTCTTCATGTTAGTAAATAAATACTTAGATCCGCTATTACTGTTTGTGAGTTCTAATGGTCTGGCGGTAGAACTTTTCTTGGATTCTAAACCACCCTTTTTTTCTTTTTTTTCCCCCTCATTGAAACCAAAGATGTTCATCAGTGATATATCAATATCAGGGACACGTTTCTGTGCACAAATAGTGTCGCTGTAACGGATAGTTGAAGTGCTCGTCTGAGCATGAGCCACCGCCACTGATAACAGCGGCAACCCAGCAAACATGCCAGTGTGGGCCCACTAAGTGTGGGTTTTCTCTGGGACAGTGTGGGCAAGAGCAAACCCTTTGGGGCCCCATAAAATCCCACATAGGCCCCCAGTCGGTTAGCCCATGTGGGGCCCTTAGCTCCGGGGCCCATTGCAGGTTTACTGTGGGCAACCCACCATGTTCACAGCACAGTACAAGTTAAATTGTTGTTTTACGATTAAATGCTCAAGGCTCAGGGTTAATCAAACTATTTTTAATGATCCAGTAAAATGTCACCAGTGTCATTACATTCAATAGCCCATCCCATACTTAACTAAAACTGCACACAGTCAACAAGATAGCAAGACAAGTAATGTCTTTACCTGTTTGTTTGTAGCTCTTGTAGCTTGTAAGTCAGACTGAGACCATTTTAGTTTAAACACCATTAGACTTCATACATATATTATATACACACACACACAGTGGGTACGGAAAGTATTCAGACCCCCTTAAATTTTTCACTTTGTTATATTGCAGCCATTTGCTAAAATCATTTAAGTTCATTTTTTTCCCTCATTAATATACACACAGCACCCCGTATTGACAGAAAAACACAGAATTGTTGACATTTTTGCAGATTTATTAAAAAAGAAAAACTGAAATATCACATGGTCCTAAGTATTCAGACCCTTAGGTGCTGTCCATTTCTTCTGATCATCCTTGAGATGGTTCTACACCTTCATTTGAGTCCAGCTGTGTTTGATTATACTGATTGGACTTGATTAGGAAAGCCACACACCTGTCTATATAAGACCTTACAGCTCACAGTGCATGTCAGAGCAAATGAGAATCATGAGGTCAAAGGAACTGCCTGAAGAGCTCAGAGACAGAATTGTGGCAAGGCACAGCTCTGGCCAAGGTTTCAAAAAAATTTCTGCTGCACTTAAGGTTCCTAAAAGCACAGTGGCCTCCATAATCCTTAAATGGAAGACGTTTGGGGCAACCAGAACCCTTCCTAGAGCTGGCCGTCCGGCCAAACTGAGCTATCGGGGGAGAAGAGCCTTGGTGAGAGAGGTAAAGAAGAACCCAAAGATCACTGTGGCTGAGCTCCAGAGATGCAGTCGGGAGATGGGAGAAAGTTGTAGAAAGTCAACCATCACTGCAGCCCTCCACCAGTCGGGGCTTTATGGCAGAGTGGCCCGACGGAAGCCTCTCCTCAGTGCAAGGCACATGAAAAAACACCTGAAGGACTCCAAGATGGTGAGAAATAAGATTCTCTGGTCTGATGAGACCAAGATAGAACTTTTTGGCCTTAATTCTAAGCGGTATGTGTGGAGAAAACCAGGCACTACTCATCACCTGTCCAATACAATCCCAACAGTGAAGCATGGTGGTGGCAGCATCATGCTGTGGGGGTGTTTTTCAGCTGCAGGGACAGGACGACTGGTTGCAATCAAGGGAAAGATGAATGCGGCCAAGTACAGGGATATCCTGGACGAAAACCTTCTCCAGAGTGCTCAGGACCTCAGACTGGGCCGAAGGTTTACCTTCCAACAAGACAATGACCCTAAGCACACAGCTAAAATAACGAAGGAGTGGCTTCACAACAACTCTGTGACTGTTCTTGAATGGCCCAGCCAGAGCCCTGACTTAAACCCAATTGAGCATCTCTGGAGAGACCTAAAAATGGCTGTCCACCAACGTTTACCATCCAACCTGACAGAACTGGAGAGGATCTGCAAGGAGGAATGGCAGAGGATCCCCAAATCCAGGTGTGAAAAACTTGTTGCATCTTTCCCAAAAAGACTCATGGCTGTATTAGATCAAAAGGATGCTTCTACTAAATACTGAGCAAAGGTTCTGAATACTTAGGACCATGTGATATTTCAGTTTTTCTTTTTTAATAAATCTGCAAAAATGTCAACAATTCTGTGTTTTTCTGTCAGTATGGGGTGCTGTGTGTACATTAATGAGGAAAAAAAATGAACTTAAATGATGTTAGCAAATGGCTGCAATATAACAAAGTGAAAATTTAAGGGGGTCTGAATACTTTCCGTACCCACTGTATATATATTAGGTCTAATGGGGTTTAAACTAAAATGGTCTCAGTCTGACTTACAAGCTACAAGAGCTACAAACAAACAGGTAAAGACATTACTTGTCTTGCTATCTTGTTGACTGTGTGCAGTTTTAGTTAAGTAAAACCCGATTCCAAAAAAGTTGGGACACTGTACAAATTGTGAATAAAAAAGCAATGCAATGATGTGGAAGTTTCAAATTTCAATATTTTATTCAGAATACAACATAGATGACACATCAAATGTTTAAACTGAGAAAATGTATCATTTTAAGGGAAAAATAAGTTGATTTTAAAT